>NC_091821.1:247946766-248059266 GCF_038994185.2 Dermacentor albipictus
CGGTGTGCCTCATAATAAAATTGTGGTTTTGAGACGTAAAACCCCAGAATTCAATTCAATCACAAGTGAGTTGTTCGGTGGTTTTGTCACAGACAGGTGCTTTATAAGCGGGACTGCGTGTCATGCCAAAGCGAAAAGCCTGGGCGTTTGTAAGCGCTACGCCGAGCCACAGACAGCGAAGGAGCGTTCACTGTGACTGATTGCTGGCGTAGCTCCTCCAGTTTCTTCTTTCTTAGTATTTCCTTTTTAAAGTGAGGCTTTTTTTTTTTCGCGAACTCTTCCAGACTTTCCTGACCGTAGCTGCTGCTGTTTCGAGGAGCAGCTCTTCCTTAAAAGAATAATAGTAAATTACGCACCTGGCGGTGGGATCGAACTGGTACCCAGCACAGCAAATACTGAAATAAATTTTTGGGTCTTACACGCCAAAACGACGACTTGATTATGAGACACGTCATAATGACGACTCCGGATAATTATGAATTATCGTGTGCCCAAAGCACGGTGCACGGGCGTTTTTGCATTCGCGCCCCCATCTAAATGCGGCCGCCGCGGCCGGTATTCGAACCCGCGCTCTCGGGCTTAAGTAGCGCATCGCCATAGCTTCTACGCCACCGCGGCGGGTACGCGGGGCCATAGAGTTTCATACAATAATTACTAGAGGGAACTCTGGCACTGCAGTCGTTGTACCACCATGGGAATGATGGGAAGTACATGTATTTGTCTTATCTTCGTGCTTGTGGATTCAGACGTTTTTGTGGCTTTGTATATTATACGCTATATAATTCTTATTGTCGTAAATTTCCGCGCAACTTATACTGTTCGAAGTGCAAAAGACGCCACGAAGACGCACAATTGCTATTAATTGCAACCATTGAGCTTGTCCAGGCGGCTAAATCGAAACGCACCAAGCGTCTCAAGGCACTGGCATGCCTGCGATAAATTCATAAGGGCGTTTCATTCGTTTGTCGATACATGCGTCCGTTGCTTAATGATATCAATATCAGGTTTCTGTGCTAGAGTTCCTGTGTTCGAATCCTGCCGTTGGACAATTTTAGTTATGTTTATTTAATCATCTATTACGCAGTACATTGTTAAAAATTACCAGTTTGCAAAGTCACAAAGCCGTTTCAAGCCAAAGGAACGAAGTTTATGCAAATCCGTGCACTTCCCATAATTCCCATGCTGGTACAACCGCTCTAACTACAGCTCCCTTAGGCAATAGTGCCAGAGTTCCCTCTAGTAATTATTGTATGAAACTCTATGCCCAGGACGGCAGCCTAGTGTTCTAACCACGAGGGACACAATCGCGCTTACACTTACATCGTGCCCAACGCCTACTAGCTCTTTGAGATGACGGCCACATGTATCACAATGCCTAACACGGTTGCACGAGAGCACATGCGTGCGCGCCAGTTCGATTTACGTCAACGACGTGGTAATGAAGTGGGCAAATTTATAGCGTTCGATTAACTGCCTGACGAAAGCTTCACTTCACATAGATTTCAACATGTGCGTTGCGAGGATCTGCTTCATTCTTTTACATCTCTGTGTTTCCACTCTGCCTCATTGTGCAGCCAACCAGATTACATCTCGGATTAAACCACTGAACTTTTCTTTTTGCTTGTCTGTCTAAACTTGGAGCCCCGATAAATCTCCTGACGCGCCGACACACTTCTCGCTAAACGGACGCGATACCCTGGAACTGTTGCACCGAATGGCTGGGAAGGATTGCTCCGCCCCCCTTGCAGGGAAAGATATCTATATACTTTCTTAATTCCTGCCACAGTCCGTCAGTCTGTCAACTTACGCAGATGCCATCTGGGCGTCAGGAGTAACTCGGCCGCAGGTTCGCCGCGCAACGTTACAAAAGGCTGCAATGATAACGTGTAATTATCTTCAGAGATAAGGCCTCAGAACTTCAATAGAAAATTGCGCATTAGTTGCCTTCTAGCAAAAATCGATGACTGGATACCCGGTGTCTATTAATGGACAGCCTATCTTGTACGAGACAACCCATCCATGTTAGAAATGATTGTCGGCCGCGACATTTCCTGGAGCCCCCATGTATCCTACGTAAGGAAGAGACTCCTCTCAATCAGTCACCTTTTCAAAGCCATTGCTGGAAAAGCATGGGGACCGTCGTTGCGTTCTATGATTCAACTGTTCAAAACTCCATCAGTGGATATCTTGCATTACATCACTCCGGTGTTGTCAAGCGCCCTGAGAACACATCTCAGAGTGCTTTACAGCATGCAAGCTCAAACACTTAGAACATGTCTGGGTCTACCGCGGTGCGCTTCAACAGCCGCAACAATTGCCATCGCCAGGGAACATACATCAATTCATATATCGTCATAGACGCCCTCACAAATGATCTTCGTCACCTTTCCCGACTCCAGTCTGAACGCCTTGCTTCCCTCTCGGAAAGTAGATCAAGTGCAACTTTTTCAGGCATTGTAGCCTCGTACCGATCCTCTCTTCCATCCGATTTCACGCCTGCAGCAAGATCACCTTGTCCTTTGTGGTGTCTCCGGCAGCCACAAGTGCGGCTTTCCAGTCGAGTAGTTGGAAATAGGCCCGACTTTCCAACTTGTACCTTGAATCAAGCCGCTCTGCATCTACTGTATGATTCATACTCCAATCGAGTTCACATTTATACAGATCGCTGTTTGACTCTAATCAGCTCTACTGGTGCGGTAGTCATTCCGACGATGTCAATCTGCAAGAAGTTCAAGATCAGCCACGTCACAACATCGACAGGATCCGAACCTTCCGCCCTCCATAGCGCAGTGCTATATGTGCAGCAACAATCACCAAATCACTGGGCTATATTCTGTGATACAGAGGCAGCTCTGTGATCACTCTTATCATCTCTGCGCTACAGCGCACATGAACAATTGGTAGCAGAGATACGATTACACTACCATCAAGCGGTGGGCGGCATTGTATTTCAGTGGAGACCCGAGCACTGTAACATTGCTGGCAATGTAAATGCCGACAAAGCAGCCTGTCAGACACATGATGTATATGAACGCACCTCGATACCATTGCCGAGAACGGCTGCAGCGCGACATCTCAGTGGTATTGTCCATATTGTTACTGTAAGAAAATGGAACACAACGGAGTTCACCAAACGGCCCCTATATGCCACGAACTCGCATATGACATTGGAAGTTTTACTGTCTGTAACCCACGGGAAGAAACGCTACTGTGCCGCTTGCGAGTGAGTGTTTCTTTCACAAAAGCTTACTCATTCCTAATTAGGATAGCGGACTGGCCAGTGAAGTGACTGGCCAGTCACAGGATAGTGACTGGCTATGAAGCAGATGGGGTGTAGAAGAAACGACCAAACATATCTTGTGTGACTGGCCTACATACGAAGATGAGAGGAGTGCACTTCGTACAGCTTTGAAGCACTTAGACGACCTTTCCTTCACAGAGGAGATCTTGGGCCCGTGGCCTCGTGAGTCTGCTGTGTGCAAGGCCACAAAGGTGCTGGTTCGTTTCTTGAAATGCATCCGCCTGTATGACCACTTGTGACTGACTCAGTGGTGCACACTTGTGTGCGTAGCAGAGGAGACTGTGACCTTCTTTCTTCCTTCTCCTATTTCAATCTCCTTTCCCGCTTCCCCAGTGCAGGGTATCTCCCGAACTTGTGCTTAGCAGCCCAACACCATAGCCACTAAGCAACCATGACGGGTGTGGAATTAGCAGGTCTCACAGAAACCCATTGCCTGCAAAAACCATCTCTACCATAGAGTGTTTACGTGGTAACTTGTTTGTACGTATAGATGGCTATATGAATGGCTGTGAGTTTTTAAGGCTAAATCTCGGCCGCTCGAAAGTATAGACAGGTTGAAATTATTCACTATAAATGCGGGCACGCGGCAACGGAAGCTGGCTAAAAACACGCTTATTGCAAAGACGCCATCTCATCGTTTAAATTAGGTGTTTGTGCAGAAAAGATGATAGTCACGGCTGGGTGACGCCGTCTGCTTATTAACAAGAAAAGCAAAAGTGTGTCGCAACCACTGACATTCTGGATTGTTGACGACAAGTCAAGGTCACACATGTTACGTTTGAGACTTGTAAACAATAGGTCGCGCAACGGCGCGAAACGAAGTCGCCATGCCACTACCATCCTGCCTGGAACGAAATCAAGAAACGGAAGTCTCTCCCAGCGAGGTACATGCGAGCAGCTTGCTTTCCCTGGCGCGTCGTCGTTTTTGTTGCGTGCTGTTCGTATGCGTCTACGTGCTTGTATAGTGAACAGACTACACCGTACAGGTCCCTCTGACCTGGGCGATGCACGCGGCACTGCGCACAATCAGTCGTTTCCCGGGCGCGAGTTCATGCATTGCACTGCACGGCGGCGGCCGCCGTGTTCCCACGATGAGAGGCAAGCGAATCCGCGAAAGACGGCCGTTGTGCGCATCTCACTGTTCCCTGTGTTCTGACAGCGGGGCCTTGTGCGGAACGACCAGCAGTTGGCGCGGGTTTCGCCATCCGAGCACGCATCCTCCCGGATCTTCGGCGACCCGCCAGCGTGCATTGATTCCCGCTATAAACATGAAGGACCCGAGATAAAACCGGCAGGAACACAATGATATTGCTTATCACGCGTCTGCGGACGGCCGTGGCCTTCTTTTTGCCCCATACGGCGTCGTTTTAGCTCAAAGCCGAGCGTGGCCGGCGCATTGTCCCATTTATTTCTTCTTGTGCATGTGATGTCCGATTGGCGTAATTGTTACGTTGTGACGCTGACTGTCATGTGCACGCCACGCACTTAACTCACTTTACCTTTGTAGAGTGTGCGCCACAATTTCGCTGAAACCTCTTGACAGCGTCGAGCGCTGCAGGCCCTGCGGGCATGGGATTAGAAGGGACAAGAAAACATTGGCTGATACAACATGACTAAAAATGGCAGAATATATGCATTCGCAAGTTCAGATAGAGGTATATGTACAACGGTCCTAAGTTAAAATTAAGCGGCCATCATTAACAAAACTCTCTATTGAAACTACTGAAAACTCCTCGGGATGTTAGAGAACTGCCGTCCAGACGTTTTGAACAAGTGCTCTGTAAACACCTATCCGAGAAATATAACTCCAGAAAGGGCCACCGGACGGGGCTAGAAACATACAGTTCGACACTCATTGTGACAACATCCTCCTCGTGCCCTCTCGGAAGTGGTCGTGCTCCATCCCCTTTTGGTGTAACAAAGTGTTGCAGCAAAGTACCACGTCCTTTTCTGCAATTGCGTGACTGAAGAAAGAGGTGTTCATTGAAAGAGCAGGATAAAGTGGAGCATATATAAACCCATGTGCTTTTTTTAAAAAAAATCTGCTTGACAGTTTTACAGTTGCCACCGTTTCCTGTCATCCGGCGACGTTCGGTCCATGGCTTTGCACGGTGCTGTACCTGGACACCTTTACAGATACAATCATCCTGCTTGATTTTTTTTTGTTTTTTGTTCACCCGCATCCGACTGCAGCCTATGACGTCAGGACCACTAGTGCCAAGGTGCGCCAGCTGCAGCTTCAAAGAAGACGTCACCATGAGTTTCTTGTCAATTGGTGGCAGCAGTACCTGTGCAACGCAGGTGCCGTTTTTTATTCCTGACACAATTTAGCAGCGGTTCTGCATCTGCTGGAACAGGGACGTCCTGCGGCGCTGCCCTGTATTCCTGTAGAGAAAATAGCATCACTCTCAGCTGACAGTCGCCCGTCCGCTCCTCATGACAAGTACCACATTGCGAACTGAGGTGGCGCACCTGCAGCTTTATATGTGTGTAGAGGGAAATATAAAGTACCTATATATATATGTGTGCGTGCGTGCGTGTGTGTGTGTGTGTGTGTGTGTGTGTGTGTGTGTTGTGTGCGTGTGTGTGCGTGCGCGCGCGTGTGTGTGGATTTGCCACGACGGCTTGGCAGCTACGCAGCAGCCAAGTACAGATGTTGTTTTCGACTATAATATCACATACTTTGCAAGTGTTCTTAATACCGCGATTTCGCGTAGTTGCCTCGGCGGTGCAGTACTGACGGGCCACGAGCGAGCGTGCTGGAGCAGCTGTGCGTGCGCATGTATCGCCGGAGCGGTTGGGAATAGCAGATCGCGCTGGCTATGAAGCGATGATAAGTTGTCAACTGACGCGTTTGTTTCACAGCTGTTGATGGCTTTCGCGCGTCTTTATGTCTCGCCCTGCACACTGGCGAAGATCTTCGTTGATATACAGACATCAATATCAGAAGTATTTCTTAACGCATAGCATGCTGAACCTCAAACAGGTTAGGTCAAGACATGCTATCGCTGAATGGCGTACCTAATAGTTAACGTGGATCATAACATGCGCACATTTCGGTCTTCCTTTTTCTCTCTCTTCCTTTCTGCCATTTCAACACCGCCAATCACCCTGTCGCGATGTAGACACTAGTGCTTACTGACCTGGCTATTTTACTTGGCCCTCTTGTGTATTACAACCTCTGAGCACGCTTGCGCCAAGAAAGAAGGGCATTTCGACAAATTACGAAGGTATCTGCAATGCCTTTATGTTAACTGAAAGTGATCCACGTTGCAAGAGCTCGTAAGGAAGTCACTATATACAAGGCAACTGGGAAAATGGCCCGTTGGTCCACAGGGCGTGTGTCAGTGTATTTGTACCACTGGGTATATGCCTTTCATCAATGAACCACTTTTTTGTTGTTTTTTAATTATGGAGTTTTACGTTCCAATACCGCGACCTCGTATTGATGCCCGCCGTAGTGCGGTACTCCGAAAATTTGGACCAGCTGGGGTTCTTTAACGAGCACCTAAATCTAAGTACACGGGTGTTTTCGCACTTCGCCCCATAGAAATGCGGCCGCCGTGGCCGGGATTAGATACCGTGACGTCGTGCTCAGCAGCCCAACACCATAGCCACTAAGCAACCCCCGGCGGTTAATGAACCACTCTAACGCCAACATCCATGGGTCGCCGAGTATGTGCCACTATAGGTATGCGCGGACTCCCTGGAAGCGCCGCGTGTCCAGAGAGAAGGGCGAGAGAGAGGCCCGGTTGCAGTACTCCCCTCAGTACAACCACATCTATCTAGCACTCACTTTCTATTGGTTGTGGCAAGTATCTTATTGTCATGCGCGTTGGTGCTGTGAGCCCCGAGGGAAGAAAGCCACTCTACCGTTTTCATCAGCGCATTCCAAACTAGTTAAGCCGGGCATCATTAATCTTTGTTTTAATAACGCTCTTCCAAAATCCTGCCATCACCTGATACACAGAAGCTTCGAAAGTCACGTTTCGCGCCTAAGCGCAGCTGGCTAGCCCTTGCAAATGCTGACAGCAGTGGCTGGCAGCTCGTTAAGAAAACGTGATGATCACGCGGATTCCGCTGCCCAACAGAGCAGAAGCATAACAGTGGTTGTCATGCCGCACTTGCACCAAGCTAGCCACAATATGAAGAAAATTGGGAATCGTGTTGGCGTTGACGTCGTCTTTTCAGCCCCTTTAAAATGGTCCGGTTTGTGCACGAAAGTTAACAATACTATAAAGAGGCACCATGACTGCAATAAAAAAACGCCGAGAATTGCGTTTGTTTCGTGCATGAAAGGAGTGGTGTGCTGTATTTCTTTAGACTGCGGGAAGGAACATTTTGGTCAGACGGTAAAGTGCCTCAATGATTGCTTACGGGAACATTCGAAAAATGTTAATAATCTGGCAAAGACTAGTCATCTAGCCGCACACTGCTCGCGTTGCGGCTGTAAACCCTTGTTTGACAAATCACAAGTGATGCCTAGAAACCCATATCAAGTGACCAAGGAGATCATCGAGGCATCCGAAATTATTAGAAACAATAACTCTGTAAGTTGACCATTGGTAAATCGCTGTCAAAAAAAGAAGGAAATCATGTTCTTGCCCCGGCAGCGGCCTATGGAGGATGATTTCGCCGGAAATAAATCTATGTTGCGACAGTGGCCTTTTTTTTCCCTTCCTGTTGTACGATGACATATATGTGTTCAGGGACGGCATCGCCACAATTAGTACATGACCGGGGTTGTTGGAGAAATATGGGAGAGGCCTTTGCCCTGCAGTGGGCGTAACCAGGATGATGATGATGATGATGATGATGATATATGTGGTAACCATTTGGAATAAAAGATCATGAGCCACTCCACTCTGTGAAAGTGGTTAGCCAGCGAAGCTGTTTAGTACACGACACGGAGGTGACACATAATTTTGAACAAAGGTACGAACTCAGTTATTGTCTTGATGGGTGGTCATCGTGATGAAAGGTACGCACACTCATTTGTTGTCTTGATCGGTGGTCACTATTTCACTCGCAACTGCAATCACATTCTTTGATCCTGTCAAATCGATGTACATACGCCACTGGGTGGTCGGTTGGGCCGGATTGGTGTGGCATCGCAAGGGATATGCCTGCAACACGGAACGCGTAAACCGCTCCCTTTTCGGTATACCGACACATCCACATTGAAATCGCCGACAACGACAACAAGGGTAGTGTCATCGCAGCTAATTCACGCAAAGTGAGTAGCCATGAACCTTACGGGACTACGAGTCCTTGCATTTTTTGCTTGCTTACGGGGGTATGAGCCATTGATGACGACAGTTTTTGTTCACGAAGAACAAATGTGCACGCAACCCTAGCCATATAGAGCTTCGCTGTAAAATTCAGTTCTACGTGCTTTCTTGTGCTTTGCCTCAAGTTATACAGTACTAACCAGCCCACCCCTCCCCTCCCCTCCCCTCCCCTCTGTTCTCTTGATCTCATTTTCGATTTCATAACGAGGGGCTGGTGCGCACGCCAAGCCCCACTACCAAAAATTGCGTGTCCCACCCACCCCAGTTTGGGGTAGTGGCGTACGTCAGCCACCCGCAGTGCAACGGGAGGCCTCTGCACGGGGCCCCGGCCACGCTGACCGCCGGAGGGCCCGACACCACGTTAGTATGCTAGCACACCGGTCGGAATGGCAGGCCATTACATGAGGTGCAACACATTGCACAGGTCGTGGCTGTGGTTTTCACCAAGCCGTAATCGCCAGGAAGCACCGAAATGCCCCGAATTCAGGCATGGCAACTAAAAATGCTCGTGACTTCAAGCCTGTAATCCTACTTTGCCAACTTTTGCGTGGCAGGGACTGTACTGATGATATCACTGCATGCTCGAGTGTCGGGAGCAAAGCAGCGAACATTTAGGTGCATTCGTACTGGTTCAGTGAAGGACTAGTACTTTGGCGCGTGTCCTGGTTGCTATGCGAAAGCTTCGTGGTGTAAAACTGTTGAGATGCACAGTGTTTCCTCATACGAGTGCGTGTGTAACGATAACAACAACGCGACGACGGCAACGACGGGATGAAGACAACGCTTTGACGACGATGATATGGCAGTGCGGCGACGGCGACGATGATGAGACGAAGAGGGCACGGCGGGAACAGAATGGCGAGAGTGTGAAGAAGACGACGATGGTATATGACGACGGCAGGATGACAAAGACGGCATGACGACAACAGCATGCGCACAGCGTGGTGATAACGGCTTTGTGACGACAGTAACGTGACAAAAACGGCTTGACGACAAAAGAACGATTACAACGTGACGACTACGACGTTTTCAGCGAGGCAAGATTACGAAATTAAATTATGGGGTTTCACGTGCCAAAACCACTTCCTGATTATGAGGCACGCCGTGGTGGAGGACTCCGGAAATTTCGACCACCTGGGGTTCTTTAACGTGCACCTAAATCTAAGCACACGGGTGTTTTCGCATTTCACCCCCATCGAAATGCGGCCGCCGTGGCCGGGATTCGATCCCGCTACCTCGTGCTCAGCGGCCCAACACCATAGCCACTGAGCAACCATGGCGGGTTGAGGCAAAATGCATGCGCATTATATTGGGGGCTGATCCCGGAGATGGTGCAGTCTTAAATTATGTGCCCCTGTGGCCATTAGCTATTTCATTAGTGGCATGAGCATCGAGACACACTCTTCACCTCCTGAGACGACCGGGGAGGAAATTCAAAATAAATCAGAAAAATATAGAAAACAAATAGTACAGTACAACATTCATGGGCATCATTATAGATATCATATCAGAGCATAAGCTTAGTTTTATGTTGGGTTACAGGAGTGTCTGGAATAATTAGAATAATTAGAAATCAGTGAGCCGACCGGGGTCTAAATTCAAAATAAATCATAAAGAATAGAAAAAACTAGTACAGTACAAAATTCATGGGTTTCATTATAGATATGATATCAGAGCATAAGGTTAGCTACAAGTTCAGTTACTGAGGTGTCTAGAATAATTAGAATGAATTAGAAATCAGTGATTACCGAACATCAAAACACAGAATCGTATAATTTAGAAACCCGCCACGTGAGCATGACTTTGGTGAAATTCTTGGAAACCCGGAATTAGAAAGCGAAAGCAATGACGTCAGTAATGACGTCACACACAAGAAGGTGACATGGTATTTAAGTGGCTAATTAATGGAAAACAGTTGCTTCCGATTTCAGTTCGTGCGTTGCGTTCGCCTAAAGTTCACCAACGCCGAGGTGCGAGTGGCACTAAGAGACACCTAAGACAAGCTTTAGGTCACTTACCATTTTTTTAAAATTTAATTTATCCGTAGAACAGGCTCTCTTCGGCTCCATGGAGTAGATAGTAACAAAAAAAAAAAGGAGCGAGAAACATGTCACTGAACAAATAGTTGGTTAAACTCAATTGAGATCAGCTAGGACAGAAAACAAACCAGGCAGTCAATGTTTTCGTACAATAAAGGATAAAATATTAAAGGTATAGCCTACATACAAAATCACTGCACAGTTTTCGCATCCCATACATGCACGCCAAAAATCATGAGGTAATTTTTAATACGTGTTTTACTGCGTGACTAATCTAAACATTATTTACTTAACCTAATAAGCCCTCCTAAGCTACTAGCATTAACCAGACTCTATGGTAGTCTGTTCCAAATAGAAATAGCATGAAGAAATGGGGAAAATTTGGTGATATTAACAAGGCTGAGAGAGCCTACCTTATAGTTTTATTTTTGTGTATTCTGGGGAAGGGGAGGGAGCGTATAAATGGCTCCTTTATGGAATGTTTTCGCAATAACTTAATGTGACCATAGATAGTAAAGCTAAAGAAGAAACATTAATCGAGGTACTGTGCGGCACTTTATGTGCCGCTGGGGACACTGGTTGCCGTGACGATCCACATACATGTCTGTGTGTGTTTACATAAACAAATAAAGATGAATAAAATTATCCGACGACTGGATTCGAACAAAGGACCTCCAGCACAGCAGCCCCTTATTGTAACCAATTACGCCACCATATCGAGGCGTGGTCCCACTGACGCATGCCTCGACAGCCGGAATCGAACACCCTTTTAGAATTCCCCGCTAATGCTTCGCTTTACGTAGAGGTCAACCACAATTTGAGGCTGACAATTTGTTTTTCTTTTCCATTTTTTTCGCCTTTGCCCGCCGTGGTAGCTCTGACGTTGCGCTGTTGAGCACGTCTGATTGCGGCCGCTGCATCGGCATTCGATGGGGACGGAATTCAAGGACGCTCGGGTAGCGTGCATTGAGTGCGCGTTATAAAACCCCAGGTGGTCAAAACTAATCGAGAGTCTTCCACTACAGTGTATCCCATAACGAGATCGTGGTTTCGGCACGTAAAACGTCATAATTTAAAATTTCATTTCGTATGCTGCTTTCACTGCAATGAAAAAAAAAAAAAAGGTGAGATTCGCGCGTATTAATAACAGGTGCTGTTAAACGGAGGTGCTTTTTTGATGTCCTATAAGTACTTGCGTTGTTCGCTAAAGTTTCCCCAAAAGCCAAACATTAGCGCCCACCGCGTTTGTTTTGTTGCCAGCGGATGCGCGGTGGTGTTTTCCCTGCTCCTCTTGGCGCAAAGCCAGGGCGCTCGCTATCTGCTCGAAACTCACGCTTATCGCCGTCCGGTCCACCTCGAGTAGCGCCGAGAATTTGCTCGAGGCATCGCGATGCTCGCTGCTTCGCTAGACGAAATTGGGCTCGGCAATACAGCGGTGGGAGTAGGCGTATACCCTCCTTAATTCCCTAAGCCGTTCGCACGAAGCGTGCAGTTTGAATCGTGAGTTGATAATCGCTGCTGTACAGCTTGTAGCCATTAGTTGTAGACGTTGTCTGTGCACAGTAACTCGGAAATAACGCCAAGCTTTGCTGCCCTCGCGTGACCACAAAAGGTGAAGGGCATGTTTTTAATGCGTAAGCATTCTTTGTCCAGTACCACAACAAAATATGCCCGTCACGCGAAAAGTGTAATGCCTTGTATCTGCGCAGAAATGCATAATTTGTGAAGTTAAGACATTTAATCGTTGTAATAGTATAAATGTAGATGATTGGTGGCTTTATAAGTCATGCGGAACAATGAAAAAAAAATGTTTGGCAGAGACACTTAAAACTGCATAAGTGTAGGAATACGAAAACATTATAGCCCCTTTGGTAAATTTTTTTTTTTTTCGCGCGTTTCTTGTCCGCGCAAGCTCTCGCCTGCGTTCGAACTGCGCCTCGATAAGGCCAAGTCAAAGCGCGTCAAGCGCCTCAACGCGCTCGCTTGCCCTCGAGGAGATCATAATTCGAAACACCGCTCAGCGCCGTTCATTGTACAGCAATGCTTTTTATTTTACACACTCATTTTGTACGCGTCCTCCCCGTTGGCTGTGCTGTCACGTCTGCAATGCGCACTAGGTGCACCTTTCTTGCGCCGTCGGCCATTTTTGATACCATTTTTGGGTCACGCCGGCTACACCGATGGATTTTCGCGTATTGGGGCATATACTGCTGTCGGATTAAAATAAAGTTGATCAGTGGGAATGTCCATATGATCAAATTTATGCAGACCCATAGGGATATATAGGGCTCCATGGAAAATGCACGGGAAGCCTACAGTAGGGGCGGCCCAACTTTAAATTTGGGGGTGGGCCAACTTAAGTTTGTGGGTATGCTTACCCATACTTAGACAACTCAAGTGAAGTCTCTGCATATCTTTTTCAGTTTACTTTTTTACGATACCATAACCTAGGTCACAACCATGTGGAGTAAATGGACAAAGAAGGCAAGTAAAGAGATTTTTTTTTTCATTGAAGTGCATGATTATGGAGGTTCAATTTCGATAAGTTTCATAGCCCCAATAGCGGTAAAGGAAAGCGAAAGTTGAAGACAACCTATCGCCTGTGGGAGCCGAACCCACTACCACCGCAAGACGCGTGCGGTGCTCTACCAACTGAGCTACGGCGACCACCGGATGTCCATCCACTTGATATCGTGACTAAACTGATTTCAGAAATTTATTTATTTATTTATTATACAGTCAAGGCTTTAATGCATAGTATAGGGGAGGGGCAAAAAATCACTGAAATTTTATGAAGTGCAGTTACCAACAAACAAAAAAGCAAAGCAACACACACACACAGACTAGAAAAAGAAAGAAAAGGAGTTAGTTTAAAAATGAGTTAGCAGATCATACTATCACAACAATATGAAAGAGGCCGGCTGCATGTATGCAGCGCGACTTAGGTGCACGATTGTGATAACAGATATTGTGAAGAAAGGCAGACGCGAGGTAATTATCTGCGCATGGCAGGGGAAAGGAGCCTGACACTAGCTTTTACGGTAGCTACACGAGATTCTCGATGGTAGGTGCTGTTAAACGTGCTAATAGCATCTGAACAGCTTCAAGCTTGTTGTTGATAAGAGAGACCTGGTCGGGGACTCTTATGGATGAAGCGTGTTCAAGCACAAGACGAACGTAAGGGACAAATAACTGTCTCTTTAATGACGACGGTGTGAACGAAAAGTTTGGTTTTCAGTAACTGAGCATACAATTGGATTTGAATGTTATGTAGTCAACGTGATTAGACCACGAGAAAGGGTTGGTGATGTGTACACCAAGATATAAGACCGAACAGATACGAGTAGGATTGCATTCGAAGAGTACGAGTAGCTATAGGGAGAGGTCCGTGATTACGGAAACTCTCGTAGTTTTGCATTTAGAAATGTTTATCTTCATCTTCGAGAGGTCGCCCCAATGTGTAACAATATCAAGGTCTGTTTGAAGTGATTCGACGGCGGTGCCATTAACAACGTTGCGGTAGGTAAAGCAATCGTCAGAAAGAAAGAGATATAGATGAATTTATATTATCGGGTAAATAATCGAAATAAATTAAGAAAAGTACTGGGCCTACAACAGAATAATGAGATTACTCGTGGAGAAAAACAGTGCGCGGTCAGAAATAAATTCTTTTATCTACTGAAGCAACCAAGGGGCCATACGCAAGCGGTGTGGTTTTGGTAAAAGCAGCTGATGGTTAACCTTACCGAATGTTTTTGTAAGTCTAAGAAGATTCAGTGGATCGTCGCACCTGTGTTAATGTCGGTGTGCAAGTGATAAGTATATAAGAGAAATTTCGTTTTGCATAAAATTAAAGAATTCACGAAAGCCGGGTTGTGAGCTGTAAAAGAAGTTATTTGAGTCCAAAAAATTAGCTGGATGGGTGTAAATAATGTGCTTCACTATTTAGACGAATCGAATATAAGAGAAAGAGAACATTCGTTACTGGGGTTAGGCCAGTCGCCAGATTTATGGAGCGGAATCTTTCGGCTGTTTGGATAGCTATCTGGCTTATGCCAGATGAAAATGCAAACCTAATATTATAGAGCTATATTCTTTCGTATTCAGAATGAATTTAGAATTTATTCGGTCAGTACCACAGTAGGACGACCATTCTAATTTAGTAATTATGACCGCAATGTCGGTAGTATCGAAAGTAATTTTATCCGTAGAGAACATTTTTAAATCGTGCGTGTACGAACAATGAATATTGCTAGAATCAAAGAAGTGGGAGATAAGGCACCAAGGCGACAAGTAAGTAAGCTCTCCCAAGTAACAAATGACACAATAAAGAAACGACAATGCATGGCAACGTACAATTAAAAAAATCCGGTAAAATTGGCTCAACTGTCAAAGCAGGTAAACAAGAAGAAAGTAAGTGGTGCCCGAAATTGACAACATCGGTAAGATTTTGGGAGCAGTAAAAAGTGGGGGCAGTATGAATTCAGTGAAGCGGAAACTTGTCATAGGAAACGGTAGGACGTATGCAATGAAATATAAGCAGGGTAATGCAATCATCAATTTCAATTACATAATGAAGGTAGTATATTAATTCTATACTGAACTGTACAGTACGCAGAGCACCCACGCCTCCTTGTCTGGAAGTAGGGACGAACAAGATACAGAAGTTTGATCTGTAAATAGCGATGAGCCTAGGTGGGCTTTTCAAGACGTATGTTCCGGCGAAAAGAGACAGGAGAGGGGAAAACAGTCCATTTCATCAAAGATGGAGAGGATATTATACTAGAAGAGCTTCCGACCCTCCATACGCAATGCCTCAAGATTTCAAGTGAACCAGAGAGTTGGAAAAATGGCGACATAATACGAATCCATGATACGAGAGGCGTTAAAGATATGAGGAATTGTAGGCCCATTAGCTTGATTTCAGTATTCTAAAAGAAACGTTCACCAAGGTAATTTCTGACAGCACCAGAGCAACACTTGACTTCAGTCAGTTCAGAGAAAATGCTGGGTTCTGGAAGGTGTATTCTACAATGGATCACATCGATGTACTATAGGAGCCTAAAAGTGCCTTCACCGCTTTATGGGCTTGTGCGGCCATCTGTGACTATGAATGCAATTTCTATAAGACCACACGCGTCAGCGAACTCACCGCAATTTCCTTCTTTCCTTCCCTCCTATCTTTGTCTCCCTGTCATCTTTGTTTCCCCTTTCCCATTCTCACGGTGTAGGGTAGCCAATGGGACGTTATTCTGGTTAACTTCCCTGCCTTCTGCTTTTCTCTTGCCCTCCCTCCTCCTGGATGTACTATATCAGGTAATTACGAAATACAACCAACTTCTTTATGTGGTTTCATAAATTATGAAAAATGCATTTGATTCCGATGAGATTCTAGCAGTCTTGGAGGCATTGTGTAGTCAAGAAGCGCATCATGAAGCATACGTGAATATCTTAGCAAAGGTCTATAAAGACTCCACAACCACCTTAATTCTCTACATGAACGCAGGAAAAATAGCGATAAAGAAAGGGAACTGGAAATGAGACACAATCTCCCCAATGTTATTCACTGCATGCTTGGAGGAAGTATTAAGGTATTAGAGAGGGAAGGATTAAGAGTGAGGATTAACGGCGAATATCTCCGAAACCTAAGGTTTACAGATGACATTGTCCTGTTCAGCAACGATAGGGATGAATTGCAAGAAATGTTTGAAGACCCTAGCCGAGGAAGTGTAAGAGTACGTTTATCTAGGCCACTTATTCACAAGGGAACCCTGATCATGGAAAGAAAACTTACAGAAGAATAAAAATGGGTTGGAGCTCATACGGCAGACTTTACATAATCTGATCAGCAGCTTACCGCTATTCTGGAAAAGTATATAATCATTGCATTCTACTGGTGCAAACATTTAGGGCAGAAACTTGGCGTTTAACGACGAAACTTGAGAAGGCGTTAAAGACATTTCAATGAACGGTGTGAACGAAAAATGTTAAACCTAACCTAGAGACAGGAAGACAGCGGTGGGGATTAGAGAGTATGCGGGGGTAGCCGGCGGTCTATTAGAGATACAAAATGGGCGCCAAGAGAAGGGAAGATTAGTCGAGGACGTCAGAGAACTAGATAGTGAGAAAAATGAGAGAAATGAGAAAAATTTGCAGGCATAAGGCGGAATCAGCTGGCGCAAGACAGGGGAAATTGGAGTTCGCCGGGAGAGGCCTTCATCACGCAGTGGACTAATGGAATGATGATGTTGATGATGCTGCTGTTGCTGATGATGATGAGTAATCTAGTCCTTGGAGAATTAGCCATCGTTGCTGACAGTCATGGCGGCGGATGTGGAATGGTTGTGAATGGCGCTGAAAAATAAATAAAAACTGAATATATCCTGTGTGTAATTCCTCGACATCATTGTCTTTTTGCCTTCATATGGTTGCTGCTAATAATACAGCCATCGATTAATCTCCTCTTTAATTTACATGACTTCTCTGAGTGCTTCCCTTCCGGCATAACATCTTTAAGGCGCGTGTTCTCATTATCTGTCCGTTGTCCAATTGTGCAGTTCGGCTTGGCCCACCGTAGCGGCTGAGCGGCCATTACGTTCCGATGCTGAGCACGACGAGGGCGCGGGTTCGCTTCCCAGTCGCAGCGGCCGCGTTCCGATATGTACAGAATGCAAACACACTGGTGCACTCTGCTTTGTAAGGGCGTCAGTATAGTGAAATTTCCGATTCGAATCGAATACGAATAGTTTGGAAAAATTCTCGTCGAATACCTAATCGAGTGTCGAATATGTACCCATTGCTAACTCAACCTGAAATACGAAGTTTGTGCAGAGTTTGTTTCTAAGTAGCATGACTCATAACTGACATGACTCTCCTTCTCAGTACATCACAGGCGATTACCAATTGATGTATTCACGACGTCAACGAGAAAGAGGCGTTGCAAGGATTTCGCACCTACTTTCTTTGGCAGTATATGCGGCCAGGAGCACACGCGGTCAAGAAATACTATATACCAAGCTTGTCTTCCGACGAACTCGTGATAGCTGGGGAATGTGCCTTCTCATAAAGCATTCTCGCTTCGAACCATTTGCTACAAGTTAGGCGAAAGCTTGTCGAGTTGCTTGTCCTGCGTTTCCTATAGAACTACCTCGAGCGGCAAAGAGGGAAGACAGTCTTGATATTAAAGCTTGATATTAAACACTACGCTCGTTAAACAAAGAAACCTCCAGCAAAACTGTATCTATTCCACGCGCACTGCCGTCTGCATACAGCCAGTCACGACCTCGTCTGGTTGTATCGAGCAAGAAGAGCTTGCCCAGAAGCGGACACAGACCACCCTCCACCCGGTAGTAGATGGCAGACATCTTAACTGCCCTGATCTTTATCGCTGGCGGCCATGGTGTCGTGCAGTAAAGCGTGGCACTTATTCATATTTATAGTATGTAAAAAATGTGTTGTGATGCGCGGACGCCCTTCTATTGCCGCGGTGCACGGGGAATTGGGTGGACATGAAGCACGGGGAGTGGCGATGGCCGAGCGGACATCGCAGTTACGGGACATAAAGGACGCTGCGTTGCATTAGAGGAGACATATTGGCCGGACGAACTGGGTGCGAGCACTGCAGCCGAGCCTCGTAGCACGGGCCCCGATTCAGCAGCCGGGCCCCTCCGAAACGGCGGCGCGCACAACGTCGCCTGGCGGTCGAGAGCCGCGCACGCATGCGCGGCATGGTGGGCATTCCACGACAGAGCGCGCGGGCCCCTTCCTTTGGCGGCGCCGCGGCAGCAGACGGTAATCGGCGGCTCGTAGCGCAGCATTTGTATCGTCCTCCCTCCTCGCCCGGTGTAATCGCGTAATTATGATCGAATCTCGCGGGATGCGAGCGAGCGCACGGCCTATTCTTCACCACCTGTACAGCGTTAAACCAGTTTCCGCAGCGGCTTTTGTGTCGTTGGCTTTCGGCGGCGGCCGAGATAAGCGGTGCGAGCGCGGCGTTGCGATGGCGATGCCGGCATCGATGCGGCACAAGGGCGGCCCTATCTGCTAAACAAAGCGAGTGAAGGGGAACAACACGCGCCGCCCGTGCAGACGGGGCAAGTAAAAACATTAAGGACGGACCGGAGACCGTCTGAGAACTGGGGGTGGGGGGGTCACTCGTTTCGCGAGCCGGTAGCTCTCGCACGTGGGCGCCACATCCGGGCCTGTGATTGTTATGCACCGAGAGGAGAGCCGCACAGCTGTGCTTGCGTTGCGTTTCGCGCGGTTGAAGAAGACAGTTCGGAAAAAGGAGCGCCCCTGGTCTTCCCGAAATGAACTCTCTCACACGTGGACGAGGCGGAGAATTAAAGAACCCAACGAGGACCACAGAAAGGGCCACGTGGGAAAACAGTGCGGAAGGGGCGACGAACGACGGCGTTCTGCCTGCCGCCCCGCGTCTACGTACACGTAAAGTCAGGGTCCTTCAATACCTGAGTAAAGGCCTTCAAGCTTGGCCGAAATGTTGAAAGCGCCGCAGTTGTGCCAAACATGATTCGACAGAACGTTTTTCATGAGAGGTGGCTCCGCCACAGGAGTGCTGGAGAATCAACCGGGATTAAAAACACCGTCACTGTGGGAACAGGCGTCTTTCTTTCGTACTCAGCCTGGTCAAGGAGGTGGCAATGTCTTTGACAGTTGAGATAGTGACGCTTAGGTGCGAGCGAACGCCAGTAAATAAGGTCAAAAAGCGCTACAGTGCTAGAGCAACGCTAGAACGTAAAGCCCCGTGATTTTATCGCTAGCACAACATTTGTTTGTCTGACGCAAGCTGGAGCGTGTGGATCAGCTTCCGGCTTCCAGTGGGCTTGCTCTTCACGAGTGTAAATATGCACCTGGCGTAGTGTGATTCGTGCGTGCACTCTTCGCACCGAGGAGAAAGGCCAATTCGCCAGCTCCTCTTAAATTGCGCCAGGAGGCAACGTCTTCGCGATGGCGCTGCAGCTAATTCGTAATCCGGCACTTAATACATGGTTGCGCTCCGTAGCAGTCACGTGTGCAGACCACGCGCTTGAACTTGTTTCGGTCAGTTCACCCACACAGTGCAGTGCTTGGCACGCCGCCGGTCGTGGAGCCCTTCGCGAAAATATTTATAACAGCATACGAATAGGTCCCTCTTCATGGCTTCTTTGCCAGCATTCAATAGTGCAGTGAATCTTTCACAATGTCGAATTTAGTGAACAAGCTGTGCAATGAATGGACAGCTGGACAGCACGCGACATCCCTCTGAGACCGGTAGGTTTTCTTTGTGCAAGTAGGCTGTACTATTCAGTGTGTTTCAGTAAACACTTTCAATTCTTTTTTCAAAAAATTGCCTGTGGCAGATAGCGCAATTCTAGTTCATGAGCTGGTCTACTCGAAGAGGCGAACATTACATGCACAACATATTGAAATGCATAATCGACTAATTAATAAAAAAATACTAATTAAGTTTTAGCTTTGTTGATATCAAATTCACGAAAATTTTGGCAAGTGGTACACAGTGATACTGAACGGACAGTCGGAGTAACCGCTGGCAGCGATGTTATCTCCAGGGATGATTGTTACTCTGTACTTGACGCTGTGTGCTCGAAGTCATTTGTTAATACTGAACCAATTTCATTTCCTGAAATTACTAGATATATATTTTTCCAATGGACCCCCTCATTATAGATATTGCTGAGGTAAGCCACCTAGTCAGTAACATAAAGCTTTCTTCCCTTGATGTACACAGTATGAACTGTAAGATTCGTCGGACGATCTCGCCGCTGCCACCATTTGTTAGAGTTGTCGGACGATCTACGAGCTGTAGGCCGATCTCACCGCTGCCATTCATATGTAAGATTTGGCAGTCGTAGCTGTAGGAAGGAGCTTGACTCTTCGTCGGGACATAGGAGAGCAGTATTTATTTACATGTTATTTACAGTTGAACATGAGATACATCGACAGACTAGCGTGACTCCCAAATGGAGCCCGCAAGACGAGCATACAGCAAACAGCTTACGAGCACACAGCTTACGAGCACACAGCTCACGAGTTCACTTCGAGCACGACAACGCGAGCACACTCTAGCAGCCGACAATCGCTGCTTATAAGCACTCCGCTCGACATCATAGTTCGACGTCATTGTAGGTGACCCGCCCTTCTGGAGGAGGCGGACTCTCGACTTGGAGGAGGAGGAGGGCTCACACACACACACGCACACACACACACATAGGTGCAATGGTCCGGAGCCGACGTCAGAGGGGCTTCGTAGAACTCTGAGCCGAACCGGGTTGCGTGTCCGGGTAGCACTTTGTCTTGCGTCTTGGTCGGCGCGTGGGAACGAGCCCTCGTCGGCGTTCCCGCGGCAACTCCCCCACTCATAGCAGAACAGGAAGGCGTTGTCGTGTTGCGCACAAAGCCTGCTTCGTCGAACACGGAGCCGTCCCGGGTGTCGCGGCCGGGTAGCACGTTGTCTGCTGTCTCGAAAAGCGCATGGGGAGGTTCCGCCAATTACATTTTTGAAAGCAGACTCTTTCTTCACTACACAATAACACGGGCTTAGAAAAAGTTTCTCCTGCGAGACACAACTTTTGTCTTTCACTAACGACTTATTTACTGCTTTAGGTCGTTCTTTCTTCGTAGACTGCATTTTCATAGATTTTGCGAAATCATTCGATTCGGTATGTCATTAATTACTACTCTTTACCCTACGCGCGCTTAATTTAGACCCTAACGTACTAAAATGGATTGCGTGTTTCTTGTTTGAGCGCATGCAGTTCGTGACAATTCACGGCCACAACTCTGCTCCTTGTCCTGTGACATTCGGAGTACTGCAGGGGTCAATTCTAGGACCCTTGCTCTTTCTTGTTTACATTAATGACCTGCCTAACAACATTTGTTCGTCCCTAAAACTGTTCGTGGATGATTGCATTACTTATCGTGAAATGTTAACTGCTAATGACTATTTACCACTTCACTCGTACCTAAGTAATATAAATGCATGGTGTGAGACTTGGTTAATGAAACTGAATATTAATCATTGTAAAGCAATGAGAGTTACTCGCCGTACTTCTCACGACACCCCGTGTGCTTATTCTATTAATAATTTTCCCCTAGCTCAAGTTTTCACTTATAAATACATTGACATTTATATTTCTACGAACCTTTCCTGGCAAACTCATGTTTTCCACATATCTAGTAATGCTAGTCGTACTCTTGGTTATATCAAACGTAATTTTAGTCTAGCTCCCACAAGCTTAAAACTCTTGCTTTATAAAACACTAGTTAGGCCCAAGCTTGAATATGCATCTTCCATTTGGCATACTCATCTAAGTTCACTTAACCTCAGTATAGAAGCCATTCAGAACCACGCAACACGTTTTATTTTATCTAACTATTCGCGTACAGCAAGTGTTGCTTCAATGAAATTCAATCTTGATTTGTCTAACCTGTAACTTCGTCGTAAAATTTCACGTCTTCGTCTATTTCATAAAATATATCATTACAATCCCCCTTTAAGTGACTCTTTTGTTACCGCCATTGTGCATTTATTCCAGAAACGATAGTCATGTCAAGGTCGACATGCCATGTTGCCGCACTACATCATTTCAATTCCTTCATTCCAACAAGAGGGGACTGAAACCACCTTCCCGCTTCCGTTGTTTCAATCGTCAATGCGAACGAATTCAAAAAAGCCCTTGCTAACAACTATTTGTAACCCTACTATGCTGCTAAAATGTATATTATTTATTCTTGTTTTGATACCAGCCTCTCCTCTCTGTAATGCCTAGGCCCTAAGAGAAAATAAATGAAATGAAATGAAACTGATTACCCTTTGGCACACATTGCAATTTACAAATTCTAGCGGCTGAGACTGCAAGACATATCCGCTTGAAAATAACTGTGTGGATGACACAATTTACGACATATGCGCGGTCAAACTTGCGGTAAAAATGCACTGTCGTTCCACTTTCTTAACAAAACGTCGTTTTATGCATTGAAGCACAAAAGTAACTGTAACGACAATGGATGTTTCCGCAAAGTTCGGGAATTAACATCTCGAAAGGGGTGTCATCCTGAGAGTTCGCTCCAAGTGGATTGTCAACTTTTCCCTGACTAAAGTAAATGATCACAAGTACTTGGGAATAAAAATTCAATCCATCCAAGATGGGAGACTCACATTCATAACATTACTAGCACAGCCCTGAAGCGACTGTTTGTACTCAAAAGATGTCTTAAACTAGCACCACCTAATACCAAACTAATAGCTTATACAACGCTTTTCCGATCTGTACGAGAATATCCTAGATCTATCTGGTTCCCTTTTACCCAGCAGCAGGTGAGCAGAATAGAGGCAGTACAAAGAAAAGCAATAAGGTTTGTTTTCAATAAGTATAGACTTCCAGACTCACCAACACAACTAACTAATAATGCTGGTATCCTAACACCACAAAACCGAACCAAACTAACACGGCTAAAACTAATGTTCCAGTTCATACACAGCATGATAAAAACTGACACCTCAACAATAATATCTTACTCAATGGAAGACCATCTCATCAGAAGCACGCCCGCACACTAGCCGAATACTCTTTCAATACTATTTGCTTTAAATACTCATTTTCCCTCTAGCAATTAAAGACTGGAACTCATTGAAACTCACTGTAACTAACGCTTCATCATTAAACAGATTAATTAGCATGATTGAGAATGACTTGCTTGCTTCACAAATAGCCTCATCTTCATCGCAGGAACATTAAACTGACTGAGTGTCTAGCCTATGTCGTTGTTACAAATGAATTGTTTTTCTTTTACGTGTATGTAGATCGTGCAACCAAAACCATTTTCTGATGTATTGTTCAAATAGTAATGTATAATGTTGTGTACGCATGACTCTGTGAAACCAACAGACATTTCATGTACCTTCCCTGCTATAATCTCTGACGAGATTGGCAGTTTCCTTAAATAAATAAATAAATAAATAAATAAATAAATAAATAAATAAATAAATAAATAAATAAATAAATAAATAAATAAATAAATAAATAAATAAATAAATAAATAAATAAAATGTCCGTTCCTATCATATTCCCGTTATGTTGAAAGCGTAGTTTCCATTTACCCACTTCATTCACTGTTTTCCTGTAGGAGGCACCCATTAAGGCAACGCATAAATACTTCTGTTAGGGGAACTGTGTGCAGAGAGCAACACACTAAGTAAAGACTCGGCAGAAAGCATATCATCCCTATCGAAAAAACTCGTATGCTCCATAACTCCCATATCGAATAATCCCATTTGAAATATGCGAACATATGGGTTATTATATAGAATTTCATATGCTTCATATGGAATTTATTGGATATGGGAGTTACGATGCTTATGAATTTTTTTCGATGGGGATACCATTGATCGACCAATTAAGATGGTGTGGTTTTGTGAATGGCGGCTTACTGTTGTTCTGTATGGAAAACGAAGTTGGGACAATGGAGAATGTCTGTATGCAGATTGATGAAGAGTAGTCATTTGCGTATGGAGAAGAAATGATAGAGAACGGCGAATGCAGTATATATAAATATCTTGTGGAAGTAGATGATAGAGTAGCAGATAATTTATTATGCAGACTGGATATTGGAGCATGAGAAATTGTAATATCGAAATATTACAATTTCTCATGCTTAGATATCCAAAATGTAATATTGTGTAGAAATTGAAATATCGAGAATGCAGCACGAAAAATGATGCGGAGAGTGGATAATGAAGTAACGAACATAATAGGGAAAAGCGTATTGAGGATGGAGGATAGACAATAAAAAATAGAGATATTGCGAATATGTATTAGAATACAGGGAGTAAGACTTAAAGAATACATATCGGAGTACAGATGGCGGAGTAGCGAGTGCGTGGAAGGGAAAGTGAAATTTGGAGCATACACTTTAGGGAATAGGGTTTGGAGAATATATAAGGCGTTGTGGAGAATTCACCATGCTTAACTGAAGATAAAGACTGAAATGCAGAGAATAAAGGTGCGGAGAAAGGAGCATATAAAATGGTGAGCACCGACAGAGGATAGAGATTAGGGTATGCCGAATACCATATGAAGAGTTCAAATTGTATTGTCAAGGGCGCGCTGAATGGGAAAAATGGGCTGTAGATAACGAAGAAGGGAAAGTGGAAAAGCAAGCCTGTAGAATGGAGCGCGGAGAATGAAGTATGCTGAATGGTATATCGAGCGGAGACACTTCATACGAAATACGCAAAATGTAGCTATAGGTGTATGAAGCCTGTCTATTCTGCAAATGAACGGCATGTTGAAGAACGAAGTATAGTGAACGGAGTAGTCTGCGACAAGAGCTGAAAATTGTATGCAGGGTATGTGGGGCATATACCATTTTTTATTTACTTCTAGATTATACAGAATTTTTTAAAAATCACCGGTAATAGATAAAGGAACATTAAAGTCCTTCAGAGGCGGGCATTACTTTCACAAAAATCGACATCTAATTTTGACTAATGAACAAAGTTTGGCTACATAAATTTTAACTCATTACTTTATGGCATATATTGCAATTTACGAAGTGTAGCCGATGAACTTGCAAGGCGTATCCACTTCGAACGAATTCTCAGGACTACCCCAGTTTCGAGATATTCCTTCCCAATGTGTGCGATGAAATAAATTGATTTTGAGCTTCTATGCATAAAACGACGTTTTCATAAAAAGAAAAAAAACTAAGTAGAACAACAGTGCATTTTTGCCGCAAGTTTGACAACGCATACCTCGAAAAAGATGCTATTCTGAGAATTCCTTCCAAGGGATGTGTATTTCAATTTCACGACTACAATTCGCTAATTGCAATATGTGCCGAAAAGTAATTAGTTGGAAATTTCACTTGTAAAAAATTGATTAGTTAATTACGCATCTAGATTTATTGTGCAAGTGATGTCCGCTTCTTCGAGCAATCCAGTTCAAGAATTTGAATTATTCTATCTACCACGGGCCATTTTAAGGTATCTAGCAGTTTTTTAATGCACCACGTAGAATTGATTAGGCAATGTACAATTGAGTATCCAGAGTGGACAGCATAGCATTGAACATAGATAACGTAGTACGAATAATCGAGATTGACACAGGATAATGTAGCACGAAGTTAACAAAGCCTTGAGACACGGAGATGGGAATGGGGATAACCAAGGATAGAATATGGACAAATAGCAAATTTTGTACGAATAATAAAGTATACGGGATGGCAATGGAGAATGCTGTACAAGCAATAGGGTATACAGAATGGAATACGGAGAAAAAGGTGTGAAATATGGGTAATGGAACACAACGAGCGGTTAACCCGCATAATGGAGTAAATAGAAGGCAGAACAGGCAATTGGATCTATATAGCGGAGTGCCGAGCATAACATAAGGGTCATAGACAGGGAAGTAGAGCAGAGATAATGCAAAAAATTTAGTTTGCAGCATAGAGATGGGTGAATAGAACACACCGAAATGAGAGTGGAGATTCGAAAAATGATTACTACAGGGCTGACAGTATAGAATGCACCGACAACGGGGAATAGTGTGGCCACATGTATGCGAATGAGGTACGGCATGTGGAGCATGGAGTGGCTTAAAGAAAAAAAAAGAATAGACATATTCGACTCTCGAATAAAAGGCAACTAAATTGATTTATCTAATTTTGTAAGTTACCAGAGCGCCAGTTCATCGATCTTCCGAGCTGGAAACATCAAGATCGACCTTGGACCACGGAGTTCCAGTCAGTGCAAAAACGGAAACAGGGCGACCTTGGCGAGCGACTACGTCGTAGAGGCTGTCTGGTATTGATTGCATTCAATGCCCGATATAGGACATCCATTGTGCCCAACAACAACGAGCGGCAGCTCACTTGCAGATGCACAACTGCTGCCTTCGCAAAGGGTCCAGAAAGTTCGCTGCTTCGGAGATTAGGTTATTAATCCACCGTAGTAAACAACTGCTGTCTGCCATTACACGTTTTCATAAAGCGGCGGCTGTTATGAGTTCCCGACATGTCTTCATGTCCGCGCGTCCTCTCCACAAGGTTTCCACCGGGCGTTAAGCTGGTAGGGTAGAGCCCAGCTAAGTTAGGCGGTGTTTGTTGCCGCGTCTAGAACTGTGCGCACGTACGCATTGCAGTGCCGCCCTCAGCAGCAGTGACGGTCCTCCCGCACAGCGTTGAGCTACGCATAATGCTACTACCTTAATTGCCGACGAGTCATAGCGACAAGACGTTGTGTCAAGCGCCCTGGAACGCACGCGTCGGCAAACGTAAAGGAAATGAATAAATCGGAGAGACAAGCTACTAGCTGCTTTGAATGGCATTCAAATGTTTATTTTTTCATTGGGTATTTTGTAAACTTTAAAAAAGAATATTAACTTACTGTAGGGAATAATAAATCTTCGGAAGTTGCTTTGTAGTTCCGTCTAATAGGAGCGAAAATACGGACATTCCTATTAGTTATGCAAGCGTTCTGTCTGCAGCATTCGCGCCAAAGTAGGGAAAGGCGACTTACGTCACGTGCTTCAGTTGATCAGCTGATTGAGTTTGGTGTCCCAGAGCAACACATGGGCTAAGAGAGATGTCCTACAGCTCGGTTTAATTTTGACTACCTTGGGTTCTTTAGTGGACACTCAGTGCTTGGAGCACGAGTGTCCCTCCTTTCTTATAGAAATAAGTTAGCTGGAGCACCTCGTATAGCGCTTGGGCAAGTATTTTAGCTTTCAGCAATATTGTTTCAAGAACACTGACGTTGAGTGAAGAAATTTACAATAATAATTCTTCTATAGTTTAACATGATAAAGCTGCACTTCGGCTATGAGAGAAAGCGAAATGTAGAGATGTGGATTAGTTTTTATTACCCGATATTCTTTAATTGGCACCTTTGTTTTAGCGCATGAGCGTTTTGCATTACGCTGCCCATCGAATTGGGAATCACAGCAGTAGGAATTTCATGCCACAGCACCGTCCACCACAGGAGAACGCCGTGGCAGTTTAGCCAGTTTAGTCGCATCGGAGAGTTGAAAATGGGAATGCGAGTGGAATGTGCGGTAGCACCGTGTGTCAGCTGATCGTGTCTCGGCTGACACACAGCGCTACCTCGCATTCCTTCTCCGACCGACGTTGAATAGCACCCCTTTATTTTCAGTTGTACACCCTCGCCGCTAACGCAACCTCGGTCGTTGCCTCGCCCACCCGCATTACCCCTCTTCCCTTTAGAAGAAGCCTACCTATATATACTGCGCCGAGGAAAGCATACGTCGCCTTGAAAAAGACAAATAAAAGATCACGGTCAGGCGGCGACAAACAAGGACAGAGTGAGGAGTAGACAACACAAGCGCTTACTTCAAACTGATCGCGTATTAGCGGCCCGCTGCGTACTCATCGCGCGCACCGACGGACCTCAAGAAAGTCATCCATCCATCCATCCATCCATCCATCCATCCATCCATCCATCCATCCATCCATCCATCCATCCATCCATCCATCCATCCATCCATCCATCCATCCATCCATCCATCCGTCCATCCGTCCATCCGTCCGTCCGTCGGTCCGTCCGTCCGTCCGTCCATCCGTCCATCCATCCGTCCATCCGTCCATCCGTCCATCCGTCCATCCATCCATCCATCCATCCATCCATCCATCCATCCATCCGTCCGTCCGTCCGTCCGTCCGTCCGTCCGTCCGTCCGTCCGTCCGTCCGTCCGTCATATGAACACTTTCCTTCATGACGTCACAAGACCGAAATGCGAACATCAGGTGGCCATGCTCAGAAACTAGGTTCCTTTGGACGACAGAATAACGGAAGGTGAGCTGACACACGATACACCCACCTTTCTAATGCAATCTGCTTCAATTATCTCCCTAACATCCTGGTTTTTATTTTTGGCTACTTGTTCTCGTTTTGCTCATTATTTCATGAGGTGTATGTTAAAATTAAGATGAATTTGGCGAACATGTGAAAACTTGATTAATTTGGGTAATCATGAAGTCTGTACAATGTCGCACAGTTTGTACGCATAGCGTAAGCTGTTCAATGTCTTTCTAAGAAAAATGCAACGCGGTATACCACGCGGTGCGTATCCCTTGTCCGAACCATCTACGGGTCGTTACGGTGGTTTTGCATATTTGTTAACTGAGGTAGTCAGCGGACCACTGCTTTCCAGGTCCGTACACGACAGACCTGGAATGGCGGCCGGAAGACGAACCAATCCTTGGCGTCAACAAGCTTATATCGATACATGCGCTGCATTTTATGGACGTACATTGAACAGGACGACTCGATAAATTTGATACACTCTGGAGAAACGCTGTTTGAAGGTAACGAAATATCAGTTTCTTAACCTTGCACAACCACCTTTAAATTCCATTTACTCAGTGATTTTCCCCAGTCGTCTTTTTCTATATTACATTTTATTATTTTCACAGGCTCCCGTTGTTCAATTTTTTTTATTAGCACAAGAAAGAAAGAAAAAGATAGGTCGCTAAACCTTATAGGGTAATTAGGCACAAGCCACGGGTCTATTATTAGTGCCCTGCATAAGTTCATTGAGGTGTCCGGGAGATTACGCTGCTAGATTACCCGACCATGGTGTCCTTTATCCTTTTTTCAATTTTGATGATTGAGCGCTCTCAAAAATTTTCTCATGCTTCAGTTGCTCAAGGTTTCGTTATTGTTTGCTTTTCCCCTCTCTTTGTCTTGTATTGGGTGAACTTTTCATTAAATGCATCTATATCTGCTACTCCAGTGTGGCCTATCCCCCTCATGGGTGTGCACCATGTTTTAAGGCAATAACAAGAACAACAATACAGCCGCAAGCGGGACACGTGGTCAGGCGAGTAGAATTTATTTACCGCCTAAATTTCATCCTGCTCCTTCCTTACTTCTTGATTCTGTACATCATCGGCTCAGAAGGCAGTGAAAGCACTTTTGTGCTTTCTCAGAACGTCTGGATTCCGTCCGTACACGTCTCTACACCTTCTCTCTCTCTTCTCCCTCCTCCCCTTCTCCCTTCCCCCGACGTAGGGTAGCCAACCGGACTCTTGACTAGTTAACATCCCTGCCTTCATATATTCCCTCTCTCTCTCTCTCTCTCTCTCTCTCTCTCTCTCTCGGGCACCAGATTCGATCAAGAGAAAGCGATGCAGGGAAGCATTGTGCAAGAGCGGCGAAACGCGCGTACTGAGACGAAATTGTCCACCACTGCTGCCGATGCATTGCTACAAGCGCAGTGCGCAGACGGCGCTGCGTGTACGCGTGCACTTCGCTTTGCGGACAAATATGGTCGCACATGCGCGGTATGCGCACACAAGCAAACGGAGAGCGCAGAACAAGTGTTTGTCCTCGTTCGTTCTCTCCGCGCTGTTTGCGTCCGGGTCGATATGCGGCTAGAGGTCGTCGCGCGAGGGGCCCCTCTCGGCAGCTGCGGACGGAGTCGTGTGCGTACAGCTAGTGCGCTCGCCCGCGCACGCGCGTGTGTGTGCTTTTCAAAGACAAGCCGCGAGGGAACGGCAAATAATACGGGCAAGCACGACGGAATGGCGGGCGTGCGCCGAGACGATCCGACGTCTGCCCTCGCGAGCCTCGTGCAGCGGCCCCCGAGCCTTCCCGCCGCGGGCCAGGCCACATGCGTCGTCGGGGAAACGCACGTGACGGCATAATTTCGACGCAGTCATTAGGCGTCCGCGCTCGGACAGTCTCTGCCCCCTTCCCCCAATCCCTCTCCGCCGTTAGGTTTCTCTAATAGGTTCGTGCCGCGCGCTCGCTTCACGTTTGGTTACGCGCGGTAACCAAACGTGAGCGGTCGGTGGGACACTCGTGACGGCTCATTACATGCCGATGCTACATACCGCGCGCCGGCCGCGGCTAATTTCTCTGGCCGCGCGGCATACCTTCGCGTCCGCCGGTCCCCCGATTATTCCGCGCTCTTCTTTATCCTTCTGCCACAGGTGCCCATTACTCCGCTCGCTTGCGTCATCGCTACATTCTGCGCGAATAAGATAAATAAAGCGGCCGGCACCAGCGTGGGATAAGAGGCAAACGAGCGCGCCTACCGAATCGGGCTTCAGCGTGTGTGTTACGCACGCCGATCGAGTTTGAGAAAGCCGATCGGGTGTGATCAATGACGGCGGGGAAAAAAAAGAGTATCTTTAACCGGTGGATCGAGGAGACACACGGCGGCCTGTCCTGCAGGCTGTCATTATCCGCTTTTAGTTTACGACGAATATCAAAAGAAACAACGAAAGCTCGAACGAGAGAGAAAAAAAATGGTTCAGAATTATTATCCACCGCCCCGCACGCACGGTGCTACCGCTGTGCCGCGCAGACAGGGGCTTGCCGCGCTTCCGTGGTTGCGCCCATGCGGTGTGCATGAAGTGGCGCCGACCAAATTGCTACTATGACGCAACTGTCGCCGAGCGCGAGCTTTCCCGGCCACGGCGCCTCTGGATTTTTAAAACGAGACACGGCTGCCGCTGTTCAACGGGAAGGCGTACGTTCGCCCCATTCTACCCCCCCCCCCTCTTTATTTCTTGTTTTATTTATTCTGCCGCTGTCCCCGCGATATATGCAGGCATGCGGCTCCCCGCGGAAGTCTAACCGGCGCGGCGCGTGGAATTACAGAGCGCAAGTGTGCGCGGCCATATTTCTCGACGGGGGACCAATAGCTCCGTGGTTGAATCCATTCCTATGTTCCATTTAAGCGTGGGTCAGCTCCCGCAATACGTATTCTGAGTTCGCGATCCTCTCAGACGCACGTGGAGCAGTTGTGCTCCGAAGATGTGATCACTGCAAAAACTCATCAGATATTTTGGAGGCGCCCTCACGGGCGACTTCGTATATACTGACTGGACGCTGCACGGCACTCGCTAGAAGAAGGCACTGACGCGCCTCCGAAGCTATAGTGAAATCTGTTCGTACACTACTTCGCATACTCCGCGAAATACAGGAATGTTCGAACTACAGTGCGAACCGCAACCATCCAAACGATGCGGGAACGGGCAGCTGCATAACACATAATTCGGAAACGCTTTGATGTGGTGGGTTTTCGACGTTCCAAAAGCGACACGCGGACTATGAGAGACGCCGTAAACAGTGGGGGGCTCGCGATTATTTCGACCACCTGAGTCTTCTTATCGTGCACCTAAGGCCTCACGGGAGCCTTCTCTCGTCCAAATACGGCCGCGGCGGCCAGCAATCGAACCGGCGACCTTGTACTTAGCACCAAAATGCCATAGCCAATTAACGACAACGGTGAACGAGCTGTAAACAACATTGACTGAATTTAGTATACTCAGAGTCTCCGCCTGTGGGAAGCTCGGCCGGCACATCTTCTGCCGTCTGGAATGGTTGATTTAACAAGTCCAATAAGAACGCAACTGCCAAGGCGAAGGTCTCGCGCTTATATTTTGTAAGGATGATCATTATAATCGCCCCTCACCTTCTCTATCGCTCTCTCGTACTTGCACCACTTACAAGAAAAATTAGAGGCTCTGAATGTAGCGAAAACTGGCGCTTTTAATCTGGCATGATAAAGTTAATAAGGAGGGGTGGGGAAGGCAATGAGTGCGGTGGTGTACTTTACCCAATGCAGATGGCAAAGCGTGCAACTCAGCTATGTGATAGTGACGCCCTTAAAGGAGCAGCACAGTGGCGAAAGGTGTTGTCGCTCTCACATTCCCTCGATCAAACCGTTTCGTAATGGAAGTTTTCTATCTCCGCGCACCTATGAAGGAAGTGATAAAAATAAAAATAAAATTGCGAAACTCAAGGCCCTGAAACTGCACAGTGGATTATGGGTAGAGACCGGATGTTTAAGCAATAAAAAAAAAATATCGGATTCTCGATGACGTCGGTTAAAGACGTGAAGTGGGCGCAAAGTACGCTAAGCCACCTTCAAGTGTATTGTCGCGCTGCACAGCTTGAGCGCTTCTCACAGGGATGCTCTGGTCTGCTGTGAAGCTTTTAACAAGAGCCGTTACACCGGCAAAGTGCTTGTGGTAATACTAGACTGGCTTCAGCCAAGTTCCCCAGCATGCTGATGACATCATAAGCATAATATGGCGTGGTAAAAACGCGGAAAAAGGCATTCTTAGGCTCTGAAATCTAATATAGGCACGAACATCGCGATAGTCCTTGCAGGCACAGTAAAAGTCATACTAAACTGTTTCGAGACCCATAATTTGTGTTTGTATGGTTAATAGGCACGTTAATGACGTAATGAAATAAATTGGCATTTTGCCTTAAGTTCCGGTCGCTCGTTGTGAGGGACGCCGCAGTGGAAGACATTGTAAATACGTAAAGCGCGAGCACGGGAAGACAGAGATGAGGAAAGGTACGAGAGCTCCGTCCTGCCTCGTTCCTTACACTGTGTTCGTCTGCTCGCGGTGTACGTACTTGCGACGGATTCATTTTGACTACCCGGGTTTCTTTAATGTGCGCGTCAATCTTAGTACATGAGAGCGTTTGCATTTCGCCCTCATCGAAATATAACCACCGTGGCAGGGTATCGTACCCGGGACCTTATGCTCAGTGGCAGAACGCCATATCCATCGAGCCGCCGCGGCGGGTGTGAGAGGAGCCTCGCGTGGCGCACCAGCTCGATATCACCGACAAGAATTTCCCGGCGCGGTGATGTCACGCAATAGACAAGTTGTACGATAGGTAAGCAAGTAAACCATGAAGTGTAGGCAACCGGTGCACATCTATAGAGCCGACATTCGGTGGCAACGCTATATATTAGGCAGTCCGTGTCAGCCCAGGTATCTAGGAAGTATGATGAAGTGGATGGAGGTGCACCGCACTCCCTCCCCTGTTGAAGCAAAAGCAATCTCTGAGACCTCCGCTGAGAAGTGGTTTTCTCGATGCTAATCTGTAAGCGGCTGACCCGCCTGAGCAGGAGAAAAAAAAAGTGGGATGGATTTGCATTCCAGTAAGTGTAAGCAGCCTGAAGGCGCAGTTCAAGATTTCATTTTTGTTTTCTTCTTGAGGTCGACCGGCCAGTGTGAACGCCTGCGATTGGAACGTCTTTTCTGTTACCTGTTACTGTTCCTGTATTTCTTTTTCTCTCTCTTTACCCTCTTTCAACCCCTATATCTCCCACATCACTGCAGGGTAGCAAACCGGAAACTCTTCTCTGGTTAACCTTCCCGCCTTTCTTCTCTCTCTCTCTTTCTTTCTTCCTGTGAACTTTTTTTTAGTTTATGTGTGTGTTTGCAGAAATGGGTGAAGGAGTGTTGGAAATGCATCATTCTGCAGCTAACAGGATGTCGCAAATAAGTTCTCAAATTAAAGAAAAGAACGTGATTGTAATTTGAAGGTGGTTGCACTATATTGCAAACACCTTCGAATTGCAATCATTTTTTTTTTTTGCTATCAAGTACAGTTAGGGCGTTTATAAACGCCCTAACTGTGCATGTTCAAAGACGCTTTCTATTGCTTCAAACGCCAATGGTACCGCAGCACCATTCTCAAGGTGTTCCGGACAGCATAAGCTATATGCTCAATAAATGGGGACAGGCGTGTAGATGTCAAGAAACGTAGTGCAAGGTAACACACTACTAGGAAGGACACATTATTGCTCAACAGTGTCGGACTGGCGACGGGTGTCATCGCCCACTGAGTGTGGTCATCGGGGAGTTGGGTGGCCCAGCTAGCCCAGCTGTGAGGCATGGTTATTGGTGCGTGAGATCAGGGGGCGGGGGGGGGGAGGTGAGAAGAGAGTGCGTGGACATTCCCAGCAAGTACTGACAGACCTGACAGATGAGGGTGGGCTTGTCTACGTTCAATTCGATGAATGATTTCATCATTAGGGAGAGTGAGGGTCTGCGATTGTCGGATGAGAGATGCTTCTGCACGTGGAAAGAGGTGTGAAGGAAGACCATGCGGGATTCGCGGGCCTCTGAGTCGAGAGCGGCTTTGCTTGCGGCGCTCAGCTCGTCAAGGGGGATAAACTTCTGGCCAATGGAGTGGGACCCCCGGTATGTCGACGCGGGCTAGCGAATGAGGTTACTCATTGCCTTCTGTCCCGTGATGGCTAGGAATCCCTTCCAAGAGGACCCGGAGGTCTGGATGAGATAGCATGTGTGTATTTAGGTGGTCGCGAAGGTGACACGGAAGGGAATTTATCGCGAGATTTCGAAGCGCGTTTTGGCCGTCGAATTGTATTGTAATTGAGCCGGTTGGCCGATGGCGTCTGCAGCCGCCTGCGTTTCAGCATCCATGGCAGTTGGCACATTTATATGAGAAAGATTACAAAAACGGCGCCGAATAAAACAACACACGAGGAAGGGAAACACGAGACAGCACGTGTCCCTTCCTCGTGTGTTGTTTTATTCGGCGCCGTTTTTGTAATCATGCTTAACCAACTAGCCCACCAACACATGCTCAGTTATATGAGAAAGTTAAGAGTGAATACGATAGGCTCAGGACTGCCGTTGCGGTTCGCTCCAGTGTATGGGCAGCATCTGCATAGTATGTGGTGTGCGGCGGTGTGGCGAGATGGGTGGCGCGGGCCTGTCGGCGGCCCTGGTGAATATCGGCGTTCATGTTCCGAGGACGCACATTAGCCCCAGGAATCGAGTGCCATGGTGGTGGGGTTGGTGGAAAAGATGGAAGGCTGCGATCTCATACCCAAGGCGAGCCAGAATGGCCCGGCCTGATGTGTCCCGGTCATGATGTTGATCTTGGTGATGGTTTTTGGTTTTTTCTTCAAGCGTACTGTGCCGTGCTGTGGCTTTTATATCACTCTTTCGTGCATAGGGGGGAACGCACAGTTCTATACGCAGGAGCTTGCGGAGCACGGCCTGCAGCTTCGCAAGCTGTGTACGCGTAGGGGTCATGTATGAAAAGTAATACATTACGTGAGAGCAAAACAGTGGCTTCCATTATTTTGTGCAATTCATTGTCTTTTAGGCCTGACTTGCGCCTAGTTACCCTTGCCATCCTCTATAGAACCTAGTGGAATTGTTGTATTAGATAAACGCTTCCTCCACTGCGTGCAGCTACCGTTCTGCTGCAAATGGAATCCCAGCACACGGATGTAGTGCCGACATGGGATTGGTTGGGTACCTATTGTTAGCTTATTCAGGTGACGGGTCTTTCTGAGTTTTTGTGATGGAAGCTTAGCACAACAACGTATTCGGATTTCTCTAGGGTGTATTGTAGGCATACGGTCTTTGTAAGTGCGCTGATAATATCGAGGCCATCCTGCAAGGTTGACTCCTGCTGTTTGACGTCACCTGTAGCGCAATTGAGAAAAATGTCCACATAGATGGCGTGCTTAAGATTACGGATTTCGTCACCGAGAAGAACAATGACCTCTTCATCGATGACTCCCTAGTCGATAAAGGCATTGGTTTTATCACCCAATCTTCTTCATGCGACTTAATCGGCTTTATCAAATGACTCATCGTCGTGGCAGCCACGCTTGCAGGACAAGGACTGTCAGCCAACACGCCTTAGTGCTCGCCAAGCGTCATGGACTGACCGACCGACCGACCTCGAACAAATATTCCGCACTATAGCCAGCTTGTCTGTCAGACTGGAACCAGCAATTGTAGTTTGGTTTACATTTCCTTAATTTTTATGTGTATTATTTGCTAGAATTAAAAAGCCTCACAGCCTATTAAAGGAGTGTGATTGAGCGACGATCGAGTGCTTTGTGCTGGCACAGAATCATTTTGCAGCTGCTTCGCGCATCGATAGGAATGCAGAGTCTTGGTCACAGTTCGATGGAGCCGCTTCCTTGCGTCATCACAATTTCCCCTCCTTTCGGCATATGCGAGGCCACGCGAAGCGGTGGCTTTGACGGGTTGACACGATAGACCGCATTAAGAAATCTAGAACGAACCAGCGCAATTCGCCGTGTCCATCAGCATAATGTCAACTGCGAAACATGCAAGCTTTCATTTGAGGGGCGTCGCGACAAAGAGCGCCGTTATTAAAAACATTATGGGGTTTTACGTGCCAAAACCACTTTCTGATTATGAGGCACGCCGTTGTGGGGGACTCCGGAAATTTCGACCGACTGGGGTTCTTTAACGTGCACCTAAATCTAACTACACGGGTGTTTTCGCATTTTGCCCCCGTCGAAATGCGGCCGCCGTGGCCGAGATACGATCCCAAGAGCGCCGTTATGCAGTTGTATTCCGTTTTTGCTTTACGACTCTGAGATGAAAAGCCGTCGAAGTTATTTTCAAGATAAGAGAGAGCTCGGGGAGCTCTAACATTTGCTCCACCAGGCATAAAAGTTTGTTTCCAAATCGAATTTATTGACCAATCCATTTTCTGTGCTAATCTCAGGCGACTTTCAGTGCAAGCATACGGGTTGATCAGAAATTGTGAAGGCTGAACATCTACGTGACTACGTATGAATAATAAGCCGTTTATTAATTTCTTCACCTAATAAAATGGAGCGTCTAGAGTAAATGAGCCTCCTGATGAATGGAAGGCAATTTATAGCTGGCTCATCTATAAAGCGAGCTGTCACCTGTAATTACCGCAGCTTAAAACACTGATTTTGTCTGCATATCTGTGAGGGGCAAAAAGCACAAATCACGCAAAAGAAAGTAAGTTTAAACGTCCAACGGCTGCGAGCATGTGGCTCCAAACCAGTCGTAGCGGAATGACCGAAAAAGAAAACAAAATAACGTGGGCGCTCACCCTCAGCCTAGGTTTATTATTGCTGGCGCAAAATATACAAGCAAGACGACGCAGCGAAAACAGAAGAGCGACAAATAGAAGCGACGCCGGGGGCTATACGTGCCGATGAAGGAGACGGTGCATAAATGAAAATAAAGATCTGTACTGCCATTACGTGTAAACTTCACGACTGAGCACCACTCTCTTTCACCTAATAACTGAACGCATCTGTCTTGAGCAGTACAAGGGATAGTACAGGGGCTGAACACGACAGCACGTGATCGAGAACGCTGCCTGGCACGAAGGGCCATCCGGAGGTATCTCGGTTTCATAAGGCAGTCAGCGTAACCAAGGCAGGTTCTTGGTTAAGTGGCTTCTTTCCGCTTCACATGGCCTTTTAGTTTCTTCAGATTTTGTGTTCACCTAATGCTTCTGATTCACACACACAAAAAAGAGAAAAATAATGCAACAGCTTTCTTGACTCACGAGCGACATCGAGAAGTTGGCAGACTGTAACCGGCACGGAGCCGGTTATGACGTGAAGCCCCATGCGTGCTCCTCGTCATAAAGAGAACCTAGTCATACCACGCCGGTCAATTCGTAGCACAGACGATTTGCGTAGTTTGCAGCAGAGAAAAAGAATGCCTACAGCAAGGTACTAATTGGGCCGAAAAAATATTGTCCAACTCTACACAGAGAATTGGCTAATAGAGGTACATTGTTTTTTGTCTTTATGTCATATTTTTATTCGTAGCCAGTTTGGCCGCACCAATTGAATGTTGCACGCCGCCAAACCGTAAGCGCCATCCTTAACTGGCGCAAGTTGTGGAGAAGGTGAGTGGTTCGCCTACTTGAGGCGTTGGAAACTGGAGTGCAGAAATGTGCCCATTTTCATAGAACTATCATAGTTTAGAGGCATTATTCATCTAGCGAAATACACTTGAAATTGCAAACAAGATGGTACTCACCACCCGTGATTTCCCTACAGTAGACTGTGTAGACCCCCCACCCCCCCCCCACTAACCTTTGTGGACCCCCCCTTGAATCTCTAAATTTTACTCATGTCAATTCTTGTATTAAACGTCTGGGCAGTTTGGTCAAGCGCCAATAAAAGGAGGAGTGAAATACCACGTTACCATCTAAATCGAAACAGAAAGAGAAAATACGCACCTGTCTACTTTAACCTAAGGGGCTTTACTTCCAACCAGGGACCAAATTTCTGTGCAAATATGAAGCCTCATAGGAAGCTTTAGCTGCAGTTTACGTCAGGTGAAAAGAAAAGGGAAGGGATGTGGTTCGAGGCATGAAACTGTAGATGGAGAATGTTTTTAAATGCAAACAATGCTAATCAATATTGGAAACCAATGATACAACCTAAAACAAGTTTTATAATGAAATTAAATTAAAGAAAAATAGCGTGCAGCCGTGGTGCTTCCAATATAGACCCTTATAAGAAAAAATCTCTACAGGTGGCGCCACAGGCTTCAGCCACCTAAATTACAGCCACCAGAAGACGTCCCAGAAAACTTCCGGTCTATCATGTTTGCCTGTGTTTACGCTTGGTTTACGTGGTCGCGTCTCAGCTTTTCTGAGTAGGCTGCCGTAGTTTTTTCGCTAAAATATTTTCCTGTGGTGGTCCTTTTTCCTGTGCCCCCTTTATAAGTGCTGCATAATTCGTGTACTCCCTAAAGATTGTTTCAAACACTTAAATCTCGTCATTGGCACTGGTAACAAGCTTGAAAATGTCCTTATAGACTGAAAAATCGTCAGACATTTAAAAACTGAATACTGACCTTTTCGGTAAAAACTGAATTTCTGAAAAATAAGCCTTTTTTCAGATTAAATGGAAAACACCGCCACCCAGGTGTATATAGAGAAAAAGGTAAACATACGTCATGGGGATGAGCATTTGGGCAGTAGACGCGTATATTTAACTGGTGGACCAATAAAGAAACAGTTTGTATAGTTTATTTAGCCTCCCGCCAAGAGGCGACTGGAGGTCTGTAAGAAGACCACAAAAATCGCAGCAGTGGCTCAGAAAGTTTGACGATGAGAATTCTTTGTTTGTGCGTGCGTGCGTGCGCGCGCGCGCGCGCGCGCGTGTGTGTGTGTGTGTGTGTGTTTTGAGGAACATAGGCAGAACATTAGACAGAATAAGAACAAGAGTTTGGTGGCGCAACCCACCAATCCATTCCAAAAGAACGCTCATAGCATCCATCCATGGAAAGGTCCAAACGAGTTTCTCGCATCGCCTTTCCTCTCTTCCACGCTCCTGTCATGTATATACATGCTCTGAACCACCCCGCGACGCGGCGTGCAAGACAGCAGCAGCAGCGGCGACGGAAAAGTACAGGCAGTATGCTTCAGTTGAAATTAGCGCTTTTTACTGATAGAAGCGATGAAAAAATGCGAATCAATAAACGCTGGCGAAACCCGTCTTCGTGAGTCACTCGATACAGATACAGAATCGTACGAATGAGAGCTCTATAAATAATTAGCTGTGATACGAGCCGGCAAACATTTTTTTTACCATGCAATTCGATAGGTTGGAGATTGCATTTCATTAAAAAAAGAATTGTAAGGAGAAATCGGTGTTCTTTCACTGACCCTTCCTCCTTGCTGCGTTTTACAGCACTCATCCTTCTGCCTTTTATCGTGTTGCTGCTGTTACTTTGTATTTCTTCGGGTATTCCTTTTTAACTTATTTTTGTTGCGATGTATTTTTTACGCATGCGCTAGTAGCATAGACAACCGGAAATAACTATAGTTGCTCCTTTCGTATTCCTACAGCGAAGAGTTCGTGTCGATATATGAGCCCGTGAAGGCTCATATCGCCGCCTTGGAAAGCGGCCCATCGCGCACACCTGTATATTGGTGCTACCTGGAGAAGGATAACCACCGCTGTTGGTAAGCAGCATATTTAAAAGTACGCCTTGGGCTTGAAGGCCTGATTCACGCAGCCGTTATCCTTCCCGTCCCGTCACCGTCACGGCGTCTGTGATGAGAGCGTACTTCATCGGCGTTTTATCGCTTATTAAAAAAAAAAAGAGGGATGCCCGTGACGTTGGTCGATGCTCTCAACGTCCCCGGCGCACGAAATTGCAATTTAGTCACTAAGGGCAGATTTGGGTTATTAGATTGTCGGCCATTCACCCTGACAAAAACTAGGCGACTTGGCCCATGGCCGACAGCGGGTTAGACTAAACGCGTTGTCGCTTTAAAAGTATTTTACTTAACACCAATATCTTGGGCTTATAATATATATTCGTGTCCTCTAATATATACGCAACAGTGCTACCATTGACACATATGTCGTGTAAATCTAAGCTTGTGATACGTTGTTGAGTAGCTGTGTCTGGTATGTACTTTAATTATACGGTACTTGTGTTCGCCCACTCGTCTGTAAAAGCGTGAATTTCTGGGCGCGCTCTCGGACAACTTCAAAGTGACCTTACTTAATTATGCGATGTATTTTTTACGCATGCGCTAGTAGCATAGACAATGGGAAATAACTATAGTTGCTCCTTTCGTATTCCTACAGCGAAGAGCTCATCGCATAAGAGCTCAACGAGATTTGGATCGCCTTCCGCCCTGTCCCTTTTAGAAGAACCCCACCTATATATACTGTGGCGAGGAAAGCATATGTCGCCTTGAATAAGACAAGTACACTTGTCGAAACGTTGGCTCCTGCTTTCACCTTGTTCTCGTTTTGCTCATCGTCTTGAATTTCCATCTCCCAGCTTCCCCGTGCTTTCCCTTACTTAATTAGGGAATTGTGCGCCTTTATACGCGTTTGGGAGTATTCATGTACTGTCTTTTGTCGCTTCCTGGACTCGTCTGCAGAACGTTGCATATGTGTTCATACTCTGTGACTGTATTCAGCGTTTTTCCGCGTCCAGTTTCCGATTTCATTTCACTTTCCACGCGATGTGAAGCAACTGGGGCCACCTTAAAATGTATCATATAAATTATTAAGAATTTTAAATTAATTTTCAGTTGAATTTTTTATCAAAGCTAGCCACTACTACGCAGGTCAACGAAATGGTGAGCTCAAGGTGTCACGCAGGTAATAACGTTGAAGCAGATCTTTTGCAGCAATGCAACGCGAAGATATTCACGACGGTCAAAGAGCAGAGGAAGCTGCAAATGTGTTTTCACGGAAGGCACACTGGCTGTGCACCTCTAATGATTAGCATGATTGTTCGCGGCAACCGCCGTGGTGGCTTTTGTGCTGCCGCATTTCAATGGGGGCGAAATGAAAAAACACCCGCGTACCATCCACTGGAAGCACGAGAAAGAACTCCAGATGGTCAAAATTGACCCGGAGTCTTCCACTATATATGGCGTGCCTCATAATCATATCGTGGTTTGGGCACGTATAAACACCAGAATCTTTAATGTTCGCGACGTTATCCTGTGCTTGCTTTAGTGATTGAGCTAGATTATCTCAGTGGATGCCGCGTATTTTAACATACTGCGAATGTACGTTTTAAACGAGATTTGGTTAGACGATAATAAATCAGAACAGAGGTTACGACTACGGCGAATAGAACCCAACGAGCAGCTAGCATTGTTGATTATAAATATAAATATTCTATAATAATTTTCTTACGAAAATACGCTCGAAATTTCTCAAAAATAGGGAAAGTACGATAACTATATAGGCGATTTCCTCGTGATTGCTTGTACCACAGGGGGCGTGCATTTCAATATGGCTCGAGGTAGCATTCAGACCAATACTAATTAAAATTAGACTAAATAACTTTCAACGAAAGAGCCGGACCACTGGCCGTGATTGGTGAAAGCCCGTCACCCGAGAACATCGTAATCGGTTCCAAAGGTGCAGAAAGCTGTGGCCGGGAATCGAAACCGCCACCTCGTGCTCAGCACCGGTACTCGAGTACCACAGAGCTACCGCCGCGGGCAATTTCACAATTTTCAACGCATTCATTGGCGAATAACTACACGTTAGAGGAAATGCCCTCAGGGAAATCATTAGTACAGATTGGAAAGGAAGGAGGCCCTAAACGGATCCACGGGAAAGCCAAAATCAGTGGGGCTAAGCGAAGTGAAGTGGTGTCTTTTTTTTTTGCATTGCAAATTACTTTATTTCCCATAAAGTTTTACAAATTTATCGTGGGGTTTCGGGAAAAAGTTGCTCATCGGCTGCTTACTAGCCCAACGTCCTATATGCAGCAGCAAAGACACACACTCAACAACTAAAAAATAAACAAAAGCAAGAACAATAATCAAGAAAGCAGCGGTATCAAACTTAATGATGAAATTTTTGGTTACTGTCTTTACAACGGTTATGATAAGATCCCAAACAAAATCGGGCAACGGCAGCTCGACTCAAAATCTGATACCACTGTACAAAGCATATTTCAGAGCGTTATAGTACAATCCTAAGACGACACTGCATTGGTCACAGTGGAAACAAACCAAAATAACATATAAATATATAAATCCAATTTAATGCAACAAACTGTCACCGGCCAAGAAGAACGTGAAGGTCAGGGTAGAGATCTAACTTACTAAGCTTCCAAAGAAGTAACTTATGGGAAACCTTGTTAGAGGCCTTGGCAAGTATAAAACCAGATGCAGGATGCCATTCGCGCAGAGAGAGAGAAGTGGTTCTTGTGGGAAAGGAGGGAAGGCTGGCACTATCTTCTGCAACCCATGCGGGAGCACGGCTCAACGCCAGCAGGGTGGGGGAGATGGGATTAAAAGAAAGAGAGGGTAGGAGGAAGAAAGGTAGAGGGTCGTCCCAGCAGCATCAGATCAGACCGGCCGGGAGGGCCCAGTGATTTCGACCGGAGGAGTAGGCTGGAGGTAGACCGTATAGGAGGTGGCCCAGTAGAAGTGAAGTATTGGCGGATCAGGAAGTCCGAGGTGGTGAGATGGCCGTTAGGCTATCCGTCTTTGTAAAATTTCCTATAGTCTCGCCGAGAGCCCCGACGAGTCGAGGTACTCGACGACACTTAGGAAGGCTGGTAGCTGATTACGACAGGCGAAGAGGATATCTTCCTGTCGTGAACATGGGAGCCTCAGGCGGTGGAACTCCTGCAGAAGTCGGCCGCGGTGCTCCAGGAACGGTTTTCAAAAATGAGGGGAAGCTAGCGGGAGAAGGAAAGAGATTATTTTCACACGATGAATGAATGAATGAATTGAATTGAATTGAATGGACCATTATTGAAAAGATGGCTCATTAGTGTAAGTGCTGAAGTAGGTGGCAGGAGTACAAATAAATAAATAAAAGTTGGGTCAAAAAGAAGAGGGATGAAGGAGGAGGGGGACCAGTCATGCAGTATCAAATCATTGGTATAATTTCCCGTCTCTGGCGAATCACAGAGCGCCAGGAGTCGTTCCCGGGTCTCTACTTGCGCAGGGGATCCACTCGTCCGCCATTGGCATTGTCCCCGTGTACTTTTGGCGGCTACTATCAAAGGCAAGGCATTTGCATACTAAGTGGCGCATGTTTAGCCTCGCTGTTGTCTTGCACAGAGGCACAGCCAAGTACAGGCTCGGGCATCAGTGTCTTGTTAGTTAGTTTAGATGCGAAAGCATCAAATGGCCCATTGAGAAAAAGGCCGGCGTCTGTAGCAGCGAAACGGCACCTAGATTCCGATTGGCTGCGATGCCACGTCACGTGCGCACCTCGACGCAGCATAACGAGCGATAGGGAACACCTGCTGGCTCGCCAGGTGTTGCGTGAGGGGAGAGGGCATCGCCGCGAGTCTTACCCTCGCTCTCGCTCTCGGAAGCCTGTGTTATCGGCGTGTTCCTCTTCCGCGCAAGCTCTCACCTGCGTTCGAACTTCGCGCCGGTAATCGCTATAAAGAAATGAATGTGCAAATATATATATATATATATATATATATATATATATATATATATATATATATATATATATATATATATGTGTGTGTGTGTGTGTGTGTGTGTGTGTGTGTGTGTGCATGCGCGCGTGTGTGTGTGTGTGTGTGTGTGTGTGTGTGAAAGGAAAAGCGTTGGCGGCAGTAAATTTCAAACCTACGGCCCCACGCTTACAAGCCCAGTGGCTTACACCCGGGCTGAACCAGTGCCTCCTAGAAGCAGGCGTGTGCACACTGCTTCATGGCATCATGCTACTTGGAGCGAAATTTCCATTGCCAAGCCAGCGCGACGAAATCGGTGGCGTCTAAACCACCGCGGCTTCCTCGGGCGCGTCGCCGTTAGAGTCCGCGGCAGTCGGGCAAGGCAGCATGACGTCACTGATCGAAGTACACCGACCTTTTGCTATCTTGCAGGCGTTTGCCAAGCGTCGCAACGCGTTCGCTTGCCCGCGAGGAGTTCATAACTCTAAGAACCGCTCAGCGGCGTTCAACTGGACATTACTGCTTTGACATTCACAGCTAATAAGAAGTGGATGGGTGTGCTCGGATTTTCCTTTTGGTCGTGCGCCAGCCAACATCCAAATAATGTTCAAAGCCTCTACAGACTCTGTGAATTCCTTGACAAGCCCGAGGGCAGAGGATGGGCGTTGCTGGAGATGCTGTTCTTCCAGTATTTGCGCAGACCAAGTCACTCGCCCGTGATGGTGGGTGGAAGTATAGTTGGCTCCGTCTCCGGTCGTTAGGAGGCAGGTGTCGCACATACAAGCTGTCTGCGGGTGGTAGACATCGGGCCTCTTCGATTATCCGCCCTTGACAATCTCGGACTGCTCGAGGTGGTACTTTCAGCTAATGAGCGTTGCGTACGCAGCATCCCGGGCAGTCCTGGACACTCTGGGACGACATATTGAAAAGGCCTAGCATGGTGCATGCCGTCCGGTGTGGTTCTTAGTTACCAAGGGTCTCACAGAGGCCGGGCATCCGTTTAATATCAAGCCTTGCGAAAGCTACGCTGTGCCGGCGGGAAGAATACGTTATCTTCTAAATGTTTACTTTGTGTGAGGGATGCTGGAGAGCGGTATGGGGGCGGCATCTGAGAGGCCAGTTTTCGTTCCCGGACTCGGGAAGTGCGACCACGTACCTTACTCAGAAGTCTTCAGAGGGATCATGAGTCTGGAAGTTTATTGAAATGATTGTTGAAATGACGAGAAAGAACAGACAGTAGTGTTCTTAAAAGAAATTTGCCTTAACCCGGTAAGAACCAGTTTATTATTATTATTATTATTATTATTATTATTATTATATATTATCAATTTGATTATATGTCATAAAGATTATTATTATTATTATTATTATTATTATTATTATTATTATTATTATTATTATTATTATTATTATTATTATTATTATTATTATTATTATTATTATTATTATTATTATTATTATTATTATTATTATTATTATTATTTAGATGGAAATACAGGGGTTTTCCCCACTAACTGGCGACGGTTGCTTCTTTTCGCTTAGTTAGTACAATAAAAAAAAATAAGGAAAAATATTACTTTTTGTATTAGGTAATAGTTCAATAAAACACGAAACATTGTATCGACACTAACTGTAGGTCCCCCTCTAAAAGTTCAATTGAAACAAAGTCCACGGGCGTCTGAGGTACACTGGCTTGCTTCAGGCGCGCGAATGTGAAACTCACCATTACACACGGTTCTATGGAATCAATATTCTTCACACATGCCTGCACCTTCAAAGAAGCATCGAAGTGTTTTCATTGCTTCGTGATGCAGTAATTTCGATGGCCATGGGCCTAATAACTTCGCCAGTGAAAAAAAAAAAAGGTGAGTCAAGTAGACAGAGTTGTTGTTTGAGGCGCTGTCTATGTGCACTGTGCTTGAGACGCTCGAGGGGTAGGTGGCATACATCCCCTTTGTCGTGTCTCCGTCATGGCCGAGGTAACATATAGAAGAGAACACGCGCAATGCGAATAGGTACAGTGCTTGGTGGAAACCGCTTCGAGGTGCAGACGAACGTAGGAGTCATGTCGACGCGTCGTGAGAACTGAGGAGCTGGTTGGTTTTCAAGATGTGGGTTGACTGCATATACGATGGACTTTATTGTGCTGTCAGTATACCAGCCTGTATGACCACCTGCGAGTAACTCAGCGATGAACGCTTGTGTGTGACAGTGCATACTGTGAACTTCTTTCTTCCTTATTCTCTTTCAACCTCCTTTTCCCCTTCCCCAGTGCAGGGTAGCCTTCAAGGCTCAGCCTGGTTAACCTCCTTGCGTTTCTATTATAACTTTTCCCTCTCTCTCTTTCTCTCTCTCTCTCTCTCTGTGCAGGCAGCTCTCGTCGTATGTGAACCTAAGCGCTACATTTCATTTGCTTTACGTCACGTGTGTAATCTTGCATCGCGTGTGCAACCGGAGACCTTGCATCAGTCTGTCTCCTGTGACCGTGCTTCGAAAAGAAAACGAGTCGCGTGCCAACTTCATTGTCCTGTGTTCCTGCTCTAAGCCAACAAATTACGCTTGCTGCCAGTCATTCTATGTCGGCCGACAACATTAAGCCACAAACTTTGTACTCGGTATCAAAACTCCACAAAAAGAATGTTTTTTTTTTTGTATGTTGCCAGTAGGCAACACTGGCCCATGATGGGTTACAGCATAGGGTGGTTTTGTGCGACACCCAGGTTCGGTCACACGTCGAACATTTTTTTAAAATTTATTTGTTTATTCATTGAAGAGGGCCGACTCGAGACAGGAACGCGCCTATACCGCAACGTGCCCAGTACGAGACAAAGAATCGTTCCCATTAATAAATTACATCATGGATGACACCTCAAAGTCGCTGCTGCGCAATCAGTGCGGAGTTTCAGCCCGGCCAGCAGAAACGTAGAGTCTTTCCAGGGCATGCACGTTGCTGACCTAAGCGCGTGGGGCAAAAGCACGTGCCTCGCTCGACGATCGGCGGCCGCACCGCCGGCGGGCTCGCGAGACAAGTCAACTTCGTCGTAACTTCTTCGCTGGGCTGCAGCACCGAAAAGACACCATCAAAACGTGCGTCTGTGCATCTGCATAAAGCAGAGCTTGGACCCCTCCCTCTGCGTTCTATGGGGGTGCTCACTGAGCTCACTATGGAGCGATCGAGGATGCATTGGCCCTCCGGGCAGCCTCGGAGCCGGCTTCCTCCTTGCGCTGTCTGTCGTGCGGCGGAGTGCTTGAAGCATCTTGCTTTGCCTTGAAGTTTCTCGGAGCTTCCCCGGGATGATAACCCGGCTGTTATCCCCTCCTTTCCCTTCTCTTCCTTTGATCCCTTTTTCCTCCTACCAATTACCCCTTTCTGAGCCTTCGCTATTCCCCACCCCCTTCCAAAGAAACAAAAAGCAGGCTATACATCGCATACCATGGGACAGCATGCTAAAATATCCACCTGCGCTGTCCCAAATGATTTTAAGGCAAAGCCTTTCTACGCTCATGGTGAAGTTTGTGTCAGCAGACCTGACCGCCGGAGTGTCCGCCGAAGCGTCATCACGCCAGATGAAGACAGATTAAAGACAGATTAAAGAATGAAAAATGATTGATAGCGACAGTTAGTGAATGATAACGTTATAATAGAGACTGATAGATGTTAGCAGTGACTAGTAATGACTAATAACGAATAGCAATGATTTGTAGTAACTACTAATGACTCTGAAATGACCAACATGTCTAACGACGGCTTGTAATGACCACAATTGAGTAGAAATGACTAGAAATGTCTAGTAATGAGTAGTAATGACAAATGACTACTGATGACTTGTAATGATTACTAATGAATACGAAATGACCAACATGTGTAACGACGGCTTGTAATGACCTCAATTGATTACAAATGACTAAAAATGCTTAGTAATGAGCAATAATGAACAAAAGAAAGAAGAGAAAGAGAAGAGGCAAAAAAGAAAGGCGAATGATAAGAGGAGGAAGAGTAGGCTGTCGCCGTTCACCTCTTAAGTCTTCAGAGACCCTGTAATTTTTTGAGCGACAGACCGAGAGGTTTGGGACTCGAGGTGACGCCAGTGGGACTCACTGTTGATATAGTAGCGCGGTCGACAAGCGAGTTCCTGGTCCTCAGGGCTATCTTACAGGTTGAATGTTTAATATGCAGTGCCTATATACATTAGAGCGGGAGACGCTGATGGGGGTTGACGCTCGAAGAAGAATCAAAGCCGCCGCGCGCCAGTCAAGTATTTTCTCTTTAAAAAAAATAATATCCTTTGCATGCACTACCTTGTATGTAAAATCTATCTATCTATCTATCTATCTATCTATCTATCTATCTATCTATCTATCTATCTATCTATCTATCTATCTATCTATCTATCTATCTATCTATCTATCTATCTATCTATCTATCTATCTATCTATCTATCTATCTATCTATCTATCTATCTATCTATCTATCTATCTATCTATCTATCTATCTATCTATCTATCTATCTATCTATCTATCTATCTATCTATCTATCTATCTATCTATCTATCTATCTATCTAAAATAAATAAATACCCATTTACTACTACTACTACTACTACTACTACTACTACTACTACTACTACTACTACTACTACTACTACTACTACTACTACTACGTATCCTGTCTCTCTTTATCGTTCAATCATCTTTGCAAAGTTCTACATGTAAACGGAAAGTCGGTAGCCAGTATGAAGTGATGACACCGAAACTTTTCTTCATCCGCATTTTAGAAAAACGAGAGAAAAAAACGACTTTATCATACAACCTTATTTAATATGATTGTGATAAGACAAGCCAATGGAAACTGACCCTGACAACCTTTAACACCCGAACTCTGTCGAGTAAGGCTAGCTTAATAGGACTCCTTGAGGAACTATCAGACATTGTTTGGGATATCATTGGCCTTAGTGAGATTAGAAGAACTGGTGAGGCTTATACAGAGCTGGCGGCCATGTCCTTTGCTATAGAGGTCTCCCACATAAGAAGCAATACGGGGTAGAATTCTTAATCCATAAGGACATGGTGGGCAATACTGACGAATTCTACAGCATAAATGAGAGGGCAGCAGTCGTCGTAATCAAACTTAATAGGTATAGATTAAAGGAAGTACAAGCCTACGCTCTAACATCCAATCATGATGACGATGAAGTAGATCAGTTTTATGAAGATGTTGAATTAGCGATGACAAACGTGCAAACTCAGTATACTGTAATAATGGGCGACTTCAGTGTAAAAGTGAGGGAAAAGCAGGCTGGTGAACAAGCAACCGGCAATTACGGCGTCGATTCTAGGAACGCTAGAGGAGAGCTACTAGTAGAATTCGCAGAAAGGAATAAGCTGCTAATAATGAACACCTTTTTCAGGAAGCTTAGCAACAGAAAGGGGACCTGGAAAAGACATAATGGTGAAACAAGAAATGAAATTTATTTCATGCTTTCTGCCTATTCCAGCATAGTGCAGGATGTAGAAGTGATAGGTAGGGTAAAGTGCAGTGATCATAGGTTAGTTAGGGCTAGGATCCACCTAGAAAGAGCGAAATTGGTCAAGAATAAACAGGCCAACCTAGACGCAGTACGGGTTAAAACAGATTAATTCCGGTTGCTACTTGCAAACAAATATGCAGCCTTAGAGCAGAGAGATGGCTGCATGAAACCGTAACTAGGCTGGTTTCAGAGGCAGAAATTGAAGTGGGAGGCAAGGCACCTAGGCAACCAGTAGGAAAGCTCTCCCAAGTAACTAAGGACCTAATAAAGAAATGACAAAGAATGAAAGTGTCCAACTCGAGAGATAAGATAGAATTCGCGGAACTGTTAAAACTGATCAACAAAGCGAGAATAAGGGATATTCGAAATGATAACGGGAGGAAGTCTGAAGAAGCCGTAAAAAATGGGCGCAGCCCGAAATCAGCGAGAAGGAAACTTGCCATAGGACAAAGTATGCACTGAAAGATAAGCAGGTTAATATCATCAGCAATCTTGGAGGTATAGTAAAAGCAGCGGAAGAATTCTATACTGACCTGTACAGTACCCAGAAGAGTCAGGATACCTCCATTCGAAGCAGTAATGAAAAGGATACAGAAACTCCTCCTATAACAAGCGATGAGGTCAGAAGGGCCTTGTAAGACATGAAACGGGGGAAAGCGGGAGGAGAAAATGGAATAACAGCCGATTTAATCAAAGATGGAGGGACATTACGCTTGGAAAAGCGGCGGTTGGCTCTCTATAGGGAGTATCTATCGGCTTCAAGGGTCCTAGAAAACTGGAACAATGCAAACATTATACTAATTCACAAAAAAGGGAGACGTTCAAGAATTCAAAAATTATAGGCCGATTAGCTTACTCACAGTATTATATAAAATATTCCCCAAGATAATTTGCAACAGAATAAAGGCAACACTGCACTTTGGTCAACCAAGGAAACCGGCTGGCTTTAGGAAGGGATGCTCTACAATGGATCACATCAGTGTCATTAATCAGGTAATCGAGAAATCCGCAGAGTACGGTCAGCCTCTCTATATATATGGATTTCATGGATAACGAATAGGCATTTGATTCAGCAGAGATACCAGCAGTCATAGAGGCATTGCGTAATCAAGGAGTACAAGAGGGTTACAATGTGGACTTGTTGGTACACACAGCGCTATGTGTCCAAAGCGCTGTGTGTGTCCCAGTGTGTCTTCTTTTGTCCCGTCTTTTAATCGCGCTACCGTACACCTCTTCAAGGGGTACAGACCACTTACGTAAATATCTTGGAAAATATTTACAGAGATTCCACACCTACCTTAATTCCACACAAGAAAAGTAGGAAGATACTTATAAAGAAAGGGGCCCGACTAGGAGACACAATCTCTCCAATGCTATTCACTGCCTGCTTGGGAGAGTTTTCAAGCTATTTAACTGGGAAAGCTTAAGAGTAAGGATCGACAGCGAATATCTCAGCAGCCTTCGGTTTCCAAATGATATTGTTCTGTTCAGCAACACTGGAGACGAGTTACAACAAATGAATGAGGACCTTAACAGAGAGTGTGTAAGAGTGGGGTTGAAGAATAAGATGCAGAAGACAAAGATAATGATCAATAGCCGGGCAAGAAAACAAGAGTTCAGGATTGCCAGTCAGCCTCTAGAGTCTATGAAGGCGTACGTTTACCTAGGTCAATTAATCACAAGGAACCCTGATCACGAGAAGGAAATTTATAGAAGAATAAAAATGGGTTGGAACGCATGCGGCAGACATTGTTAGTCCTAATTGGAAGCTTATCATTATCATTGAAAAGGAAGGTGTACAATCAGTGCATTTTACCAGTGCTGACATATGGGGCAGAGACTTCGAGACTGACAAAGAAGCTTGAGAACATGTTAAGGACCGCGCAAAGAGCGATGGAACGAAGAATACTAGGCATAATGTTAAGAGAGAGAAAGAGAACGGTTTGGATCAGAGAGCAAACGGGTATTGACAATATTCTACTCGACATTAAGACAAAGAAAATGGAGCTGGGCAGGGCATGTAATGCCCAGGTTAGATAACCGTTGGACCATTAGGGTTACAGAATGGTACCAAGAGAATGCAAGTGCAGTCGAGGACGGCAGAAGACTAGGTGGGGCGATGAAATATGAAATTCGCGGGTGCTAGATGGAATCGGTTGGCGCAGGACAGGGTTGATTGAAGATCGCAGGGAGAGGCCTTCGTCCTGCACTGGACAAAATTAGACCGATGATGATGATGCTGATGATGATGATGATGATGATGATGATGATGATAGAAACTCCCGTCAAACTATCTCAGCAAATTGCTGGGCAAAAGAAAAGTGACCGTACTGAAATGCAAACACATTGCTTTCGGTAACATCTTAGCCTGTCTGGACCGCGGCGGGAAAAGCAACCCCCCACCCCTTACAATTTCTCTTTTTCCTTTCACCATCTTCGACGAGCATCGCCAATCCTCGAGCAGGGTGATGCCTCTCCTCCTTGCGTTTCTGGAAGACACCGTCTTTCTCGGAAGCTTTCCGGACGACAAAACCACGTTACGGTGTAACCCCTTGTAACAGCACCGGTACTATGCTTAAGTAGGATTACCTAGAAATGCTTCGAAGCACTCGACTCAAAAAGTGGGATCAAAGCATTACGAATAAAAGAGGTTGAAGATGCCTGTTACCGGGCAATGAATCACTTTCGACTGCTTTTGTTGATCAGGATGGAATGTTGGGCTAGTTGGTAGGAACTGCCCCATAGTCCGAAGAGACTGCGAATGCAAGAAGAGTTGTACAGTATCCCTACTTCTCTGGATTTGCGTGGCCACGAAAAAATCAATCTATTCACTCAAGTATAGGGTTATTTACAGAGTGAACTCTATACGTTGCTTGACTTCGACAGTCTGCAGTAACTGCCGAAATTGGCTAGAGACCTCAAAAGCTCGCAGCGAACACTCCCTCCCTCACTCCGTCCCTCACTCACTTGCGACAAACGGAGATCTCTGCGCTTCGTCTCGGCGCGCATACTGTGCAACAGCACGCGCAGAACCACCTCGGCGCCCGTCATTCATCGCCGCCCGCCGCGCTCGCTCGCTCATTGATCTGGTGCTCGACTCCGCCGGACGCTGACACGATTGCGGCGAGCGCGTACGCGAGGCCAGCGTCGGCCGGTGCCATTGAGCAACGGCGCGGCGAGGGCGCGCTCCACTCGCTTTCGCCGGCGGCTCTCATTGACGGCGTCCATTGACCGCGCGCACGGCGAAAGAGGAGGAGAAGGCCCGCACCGCCGCCGCGCCGATTGGCGATGGCAACGCGTGTCCGGCGCCCGGCCGGTCGTGGTCCAGCCGCCGCAGTGACCGGCGGCAGTGACAGAGCACCCTTCAGCTGCAGCAGGCGGAACTCTCGCCGCCCCGAATGGTCGCGGTCTGCGGCCGGACTCCTGACAGGCCTATTACTCGGAGGGCCGCGGCGGCCCCCGCATACGCTTCATCAGTGTCAGCGGAGGCCACGGAGTGCGCGCGGAAGTGTTCGCGGGTGCTCGGGGGGCGCGCTGCTAGAATTACGGGCCGGGCCGTTCCCGCCGAGCGGCGGCAATTACAGAGCGGAGGTGGCGGCCCGCACCGTGTTCATTTATTACGGCCGCCCATCACTTCGGGACTCCGGGTCGCCAGTGCGGGCCGAAATCTAATCTGCGGCGGACGCGCTCTCCGGGTTCCGGGACGCGGCGCTTCCACGAGGGTCACGCGCCGCGTGTAGCGCGGGCGGGACGGCCCGTTGGGGAACGCTACCTGCGTCCTGGCATGCACCTCAGCTCCGGCATTTAATTTTGTGCCTGCCAATATCGGGAAAGCTCTCGAGGCCGCATGCTATGTCGTATGAGACGCACGTAGTACGTTGCCTTAGCTCTGCCTTAGGGTACGGTAAGTCGCTACTCGTTATAGCGCTCTTCTTTTTTTTTTCTGCCTTTTAATTCCGGCATTACATCTATGTCTAGTCGGAGCAACTATTTTACTGTCAAAATCTTGGTTTCCGGAAGGTGATGCGAAAGTCTGCTTGCTGGAACCTGTTACTGTGAAGCAACATGTTCCCATCACCATACCACCTATGCAGTTCTCTGCCATCCTCGACTGCGTTTCCGTTCTGCTGGCACCGTCTCTGCTGTTCTAGTCAAGAAATGATTAGCCGCTCAAAGCGTCACGTGACCTGCCTAATTACACTTCCTCTTGAGAACCCTCGTACGCCATGCTTTGGGCGGGCGTTAAAGAAGCCAGGGGGGCTTTCGTAGCCCCTTTGTTGCTTTGAGATGTCAAATCCTCTGAATTCCCTGGGCTTGGAGCTCAAGCCAACGGCAACGGCACATAGTTATATGGATGAAGATGTGGGTTATTTTATGCCGCGTGCCACAAACTCGTAATGCCCCAACCGTTAAAACGGAGGCATGTGTGCGGCTGCAGCACATACTTTATTCAAGAATGTGTTTACCTATTGCGGTGTCGATAATAATTCTGTCAGCATAAAAAACGACGGCGAGCATTGATAGCAACCAAACTAGCGTATTCATGAACGGAGAAGTTGCCGTCACCTGAGGGTCACTATGGGCTTGCTTTGCAGCATTATGTTATGTCCAGGTTATGGCCATTTGGGCTATGACAGACACCATAGTTAGGTGCTCAAGGCGTTCACGTCACCAACCTATGATTTATTATCCGGCTCTAAAATTGCAGTGTATGCGCCTTTACATTTCGCCTCTGTTGGAAAGCGGCCGCGTGAACCTGCAAAAGGAACTCTTGACTTGGTGCGCGGCAACATCGTGTTTTGTCAGCTGAAGAGAGGCCAAGAAAAAGCAGTGAACACTGATACGACGTCAAAATGGGCAGTGAAACTTCCACGTGCGGATGTTACATAGCAAAGTTTTCTGTCATAATTTTGGTAGTGTCCATAGTCACGGCTTCATTCTGCATTCGCCTTTCAGGGCTGCTTTCATAGCTCTCCATGCCCTCGACAGGGATCTTGTGCGAAGGGAGCGCGCGTTTCGTCGTCGGTTGGCTCTCGACGACATCGTCGGTCCAAGAGAGTTACCAGCTAAGGTTACCAAAGGTTAGCAAAGTTACCAGCTAAGGCAGCCGGTACCATCTAAGGGGCTTAGATGGTACAGGCTGCCTTAGCTGGTAACTTAGCCTGTATGCGCTGCATTAGAACCGCACCTGCAACCGTGTGCAGAGCGATAACATACCATCCCAATAGACGTACGGGTGCTGGGCCCCTTGCACTGAGGCCATATGAACTATTTATTATGCAGCTTTCTTTTTTTCCCTTTCCCTTTTTAGTACCGACATAAAGACGTTTAGTCGCTTTGTAATATGGTGTTGGTGATGTTGCGACAGACAGGGTTAGCCTGGCCGACTTGGCCGGAAATTGCTCCGTCTGCGCGACTCTATCTGCGCCAACTATGTCACCATGTGTCCATATCAGTCCTGTGTCTCGCAGAAGTCTCATGAGAATGTGTGACACTCCCACTGCCGTTCTTTTGATCGCGGTGCGTTAAGCGGTCGAGCGCAGTTGTGCTTGTATACAGGCGCAAACGGAAGCTATCCAAAAGAGGTGAGCAGTGATTTGCGATGAGAATGCAGTCTCAACTGCAAGTTCATGATGTGCGATTATGCGGTCAGTTGAGCGCGCTTCTTTCGTTCCTCGTCGTTTAATCCGAGCGTTGCTCCCTTCTCGCTCTCATACGACGGCGTTAAGTTATATGCGCTGCCACTTCGGTTGCACCCTTATCTTAATGTAAGAACATTTTAGCTAAGAAATTGGGCAACAACGACGCAGCTTAGTGAATTTCGCCCAGTTTCCTTTAACTATTGTTGAACAAGGCATCATGCAGTCAATGTTCACACTGATACACAGCGCTGCCTCTATATGTGGCATGGAAATCAAGTATGAGAGGTCTAATTCACAAGAATTTCTTTGGTAACAGCTGTCCGTTCGATTGGCCTAAGAATATACTAATAATACACTAATAATAACTAATAGTATGCTCTCTGGCCCGATTAGCCAGCCCCTGTTACGAAGCAATGCGTAGCGTTCAAATAGCGGACATAGTTTACGATGAGCACAGCAATTCAGAAAGCGGTCTTATACTTTTTGCCGGGACACGGAAGGCCGAGCGAGCAACCTACAGTAAAGAAAAACTGGCCGATTAGCAAATTGCCCCAATAGAAAAACAGCGTTCCCCGCAAACACAAAAGAGAGCTAGCGCGTAAACCGATTTCCACACCGTGTGTTTTCATTCTTTTTCTCATCCCTTGCTTTCTTTAAATTTTTTTTTCCGCGCTGGGCCGTTTTGATAATTGTGTGATGCCTAATTCAACCATCTCGCGCAGCACATATTGCGGTGGTGCACTGACCAAGTCGATATGGCATTTGACTCGAAAGTATGCTTTAAATGTAATTTCCAGCCGTGTGAAATGGATCAGTTCAGTAACGGTGACACGAAAGTTCCTCAGTGTGCCGTGAAACAGCTCTCTTGGCGTTTTTCCTGGACCTGCTTCTCGTCATGCGTTTCTTTTTTCATTTGCATTGACTGTTTTGGTTGTTGTTGTTGTTGTACTGCTCTGTTTAATAACTTCTTGATATTTTACTTATTATATTAATAAGCAAAGTAACGGTGTCTCATAGAGACACTTGGAGATCCTTCCCTAAATGTAGACAAAGGTTCCGCCGTTACGAGTACTACAGGGTCTTCGCGGCGAAGTCTCTTCACGTCGTTTTAACGAAGAGGATCTGAACTGTGCGTCCGGCGTCGACGGCAAGCTGCGGCTTGCGCTGCGGTTTGTCCTACTCTCTGCACAGCGGTCTGCTGAGCCCGACGTTTCCTGGTTGCAGCCGCGCGCGTAGCGCTAGGATTCGCTTCTTCAGCGGCGCTTCGTACCTTGCGAGGAGGCGTCATAACGTTTACCGAAGAGTAAACACAGGCATCCAGACTACCTGGCGCACATGTCAGATCCCTTGACCCGTCGTACGGTACGTTGCTGTTGATGACGATGATAATGATGGTTAACATTCCCTTCGCAACGAAGTGGTGACAAATAGCCGCCTAGCCTGCTTGAGTTAACCAGGTCCAGCTATGCTCCGCATTCAACTGCTACATGCAACTGCTACCATGTCGGAACAACTCGTGGAATATAACGGAACTGCAATGCAGAGTTTGTACGTATCGACGCTACGCGGCGCGCATGTCACATGGCGTGTCAAATGGCACGATACGATGCTACTGCTAATGATGATGATGATGATGATGATTTAACAGCATTTCCTTTGAAACGGCACGGTGAAAAACAGTCACCTAGCCTGCTTGAATTAATCAGACATGACATACCTGTTTCTCATTCCATCAATATTTATACCTCTCCATAATCTCTTCCTCAAAACTTCCCTATCTACCTTGTACCGCTACATATGCAACTGCTACATGAGGTGTCTCCTGGTGTAATAATACGCAACTACATTGCAAAGGGCGCACGTATAAACGCTATGAGGCGCGCATCTCACATCGCAAGGCAAATGGCACGATACGACGATAAGGACGATGATTTATTGGCGTCCTCCTTGAAACGCGGCGGGGACATAGTCACCTATAGCCAGCTTGATTTAAACAGGTGCGTAATATATTTTCTAACCTTCTTCTACACATCTCCTTAAACTTCTTTTCTTTCCCTAAACCTTCCTAACTGCCTTGTACCGCTGTGCACGCATCGACGCTACGCTGCGCGCATGTCACATGACGCGTCTCCTCTCGCACGCGTTTCTAGGGCAATGTTCCCGTGGAATGCTAGCAACCGCTGGCGTGGCTCGGATACTGCGAGAATTTAGATCAAAATATTTTTGCTAATTTCTATGGAGGACATCCCAGAATAAAATGGCGCTGTACAATCAATAAAGCAGTGCTCAATAGTTTCAGGCACGTCACAAAGGCGACAGTTAATTGATGAAACGAAAATGTTCTTTTTTCGAAGCCATGTTCTAACTGGCAAGGTTTCAGAGTGTAATTTATATATTAAAAAAATTTTGTAAAAGGGGGAACTGGTATATCTTGTTGCTCCGTGCGATGATGTACCATACGTTATGTTTTTACCGATAGGCTTGCACAGCCCGTGGAAAACTCGTGTGCAAAACAAAAATGCAGAAAGAACAATTTCATCAGGATCGCATTTCGCTCCCAAATGATTACGCACTTAAAATGCATTTACGATCAAGAAGAATGTCAGTCGGATCGGCATCAACTTTTGATTAGGCTTTTTCTTTTCAACTTTCTTTTCAAGCTTTTGTTCTGATGGAAGGTGTTGCGTTGGGTGACGTCTTCTTTCTAAATACTGCCCGTACAATATAATATTGTAGATAGTTCTGTACATACATTATTTCATTCATTTTAATAAATACCAGGCTTTAAAAGAACGCGCTGGTGTGGCTCAGTGGTAAAGTAGCTGACTCTCACACAGCGGGCCCGGGTTCAATCACGGCGGGAGCTGAGTACTTATTTTTTCCTCATTCCCGGCGATAGCTGCTACGGACAATGGACACCTGCCGCGGCGGACACCATCACCAACCGAAACGGCTATTGGAATGAGTCCATAACAGCTTACGCTGTAAAAGCCGGCATTTTCTCCACCTGGGCGAAAGAGGAACACGGTGCAGCAGCAAGGAGTACGGAGTTCCAGCGCACTGACTGCCCCGCTGCTGGGTGTTGGTAGCAGAACGTCGCCTCGAGCGGCGCGGCTTTGCGTTCTCTGCAGCCTCCCTTGTTTCGGTTTCGCGCGTTCTGATAGGCCGAATGTTGTCGTGCCACTTTTCGAGGGTAATCGCATTTTTTCTAGGTCCAAAAGTTGATACCGCTTGTACAGAGAGTTCGCCTCAATTTTCCAATTATGATGAGCCCGCTAAAGCTATAGAAGTTAATTAATATATTTTGTTAATAAGTGACTAATTACCGTGTATCACCCGTCGCCTAGTGGGCGCCACCACTGACGTATAGCTCCGAAATAACCCTTTATTTCAAAACGGCTATATTTAAATATTACTTGAAATTATTGTATAAACACGCTGTATAATTGCCAGTGCAGGTCTTCCTCATCGTGTTCAGCGTTCTTTGCGAAGAGAAAGAGTGCAACTCCAAGTTGCCAAACAAACAAACAAACAACAACGACGCCTTTGCCTTTGCCTTGAAATCCAATCTGCCGCGCAATCCGCCTTGGGTTCCGGGACGAGCGCTCGAGAAAGGTCCTTCGCGAGACCTCCCGCGGCATGCACCTGTGACGCCGCGCGAGACCTCGGCGACGACGCGATTAGGCTAACGAGTGAACGCGGGGCACGCGGCAGACACGAAGTCGACGATCCACTCGAGTTGCGAGCTGCCTATCTGAGCGAGCCAGCGCAGCACGAGAGAGCGCTTGCACGTGTCCGCTTGACGGCCTCGAACGAAGTTGCGCGCGGACGCACTGCCCTTGACACGCAAGCGCGCTCGGTGGCTTCTCGAAAGGTGCGTCGAACGGCGTGTGCGTGTTGACTGACCAATCTCTCAAACGTTGCGCTTTGTATTATGTTTTTCGGGGGGGGGGGGATTCCGACAGCGGCACCACCGACGTGTCCACTCTGCAAGCACAGAAACGCGACTAGTAGAAGACACGAAGTGCTTGACGTGTTGCCCATGTGTCTACAAGGTTTTATTGCTACAGTTTGCTCCTGCGTTAAGCGACGTCAAGCGTGCTGGTGCTCTTAACCTACGGTAAGCCGTACAAGTGGCAGATTAGACATATAAGCAGAAGAACAAGGGGTGCACAGCACGAGCCAATGCCAGCGCCAGTGCCGGTTCTTCCTGAGGCCAGTTGGCGACTAATGCGGAAGACGTGTGCGGACAGGGGCACGAGGCTAGTAAATACTCTTGCACATGACCGAACCGGGCGGTCAATTGACGGCGGGGCTGGACAGATAGCGAGTTCTTCATGCAAGCGCTCCAGGTATACACTGCTCCAGACGAACGTCAATGGCGCAGTGGAACGTCGTGAAACGCACATGCAGACGGATATGTGTTCGACATACGAACGAGTCTGTCACGACTTAAGGCAACGCCGCAGCACGGACTCTAACGCACAGACTCAGGTCGTGAGTCGTCACCCTGAATATGTTTCTGCTTATTTGCCTTATGCCGTGCGGGACCCCACAGAGCGCTCAATCGAGTGCACGTGGAAGACGGTTCATTGTGACTCGCAATACGAACTCATGGGGTTTAATAAATAAATAAATAAATAAATAAATAAATAAATAAATAAATAAATAAATAAATAAATAGTAAAGCCACTTCCACGCAGTGGAAGCTGTCAAAACAGCGAAGCTGGTGATCATTTTTCTCAAGTTTGAACTCATGTTTAGCGCGATTTTCATGAAATCTCATGAAACATCTCGGTATCGTCGTTTTGCTAGACTCGAGCTTCGGTTCCGGATTGCGCACACTCTTCAGTTGCGTGAGGTTGTGTTCAAACCACAGTCTATCCCACACCCTGCAGCTGTGGCTGCACTCACGGTCGAGGAATTCTCTCTTGAACCGTCCATCGGCATTCTCCGTGGGAGGAATCTGTCTGTGTCGACGTCTCTGCTAGGCCTCCTACTCTCGAAGTTGGAGGTTAGCTGGCCTCCGGCGGCGCTTGGCTTGCGCTTCCCGTTCTCGATCCTCGGCGGTAGCGGCTTCTCTCCGCTGGCGCTTTGCTTGCGCTTCTCGATCTCGAAGCTCGGGATTTGCGAGGCTTCGGCGCGGCCGCTCTCGTGCGAGCTCCCGCTGCCGCTCGCGCCGAGCGGAACCCTTGGGGCGAAGGGGTGCGCGCCGGCGAAACACTTGCTCCTATACCCCTCTCCTACCACCTTCCCCGGCATGCGCTGTACCCCCTGCCCCACTGCGTGACACTGGAAGACGGACGGCGAAGGCTCGACTTAGAACAGCTCTGCCGTTAATAAACAAATAAATAAATAAATAAAAAAAGAAAGAAAGGGAACCGTGAACCGTGGAGATGTGCAAGCAACTTCAGCAATTCCTGGATATCACTCTCCTCCTCTAATTCTTTGTTTTCTCCCTTGTTCATGAAATGTTTAAATTCCCATTACCAATGTGCTTAGCATGCGCGGAACCCCTGAGGTTGTATTTGCTGAGCTGTCCGCCTTTGGGAGGAGCTGTTACCCTCTTGCTCAGCAAGGAAACGTTCGTCTAGAAGCATTATTTAACACAGCCCCTAGTCGACGCTCAGTAGGATAGGGCTCGCTCGGCGCTAGCTGCATGAACGTCCATGAGAGCTGTTCTCGTGCCTCGTGTGGTATGCATATACAGTGAGCGAGTCCGCGAGAAATTGGGGACGTGTGGACGCGTAGACTGCCGAGAAGTTTTCTAGCTGGGCTTCTTGTATGTGTCGGTAGACGCAGTGATTACGAGTGGTGCGAGGGGTTCTCTGGGTAGTGACAGCAATAGGGTGGTCATTTTGTGAGTCGATGGATTACCAACGGCGCGAACAGGGAGCCAGTTTTCACTCGGCGGAGGATGCAGGCGTCCACGCAGCTCATAGTGTGATGGGGCGAGGCGTAGTTTTCGTCTGTTTTCTCAGCGTAAGTTGAGATGCCTTTGTGCAAGCAGCGTCCTTCCTCGCCGCTTGACTTCATGGCCCATCTGACCACAGGCGGAGCGGTCCCGAATTAAGGGGGAGGGGTGTCACGTGCGACCTTTTTGCCCGAGATATCTGCGCATCCCCCAAGCTTGTCCGCGTGCAGATCCATTCGACGCGGAGGCGGAAAATCGCGTGGACGTAGCACCGGCGGACAGATGCGATTGAGACGCGAGCCGCGCGCAGCGAACGCTGCGATCGAAACTACTTTGAGTCGTTGACTGATGGTGAAGAAGAAAAAAAGTTATCCTACCAGTAAATGTTGCGCCAACGGCGTGGAAAAGCGCAGAGAATGGGATACTGACATATATTCGCAGATGTATGTAGATACAGCATACTGAATACGCGCAATGCATAGGAAGCCAGCTGTGGAACTATAATGAACACGGTATGAAATATAAAAATAAATTTTAAAAAACAATTCACAATGTAGTGCATGCTGTACCAAGTCAAATCAGGGTGTTTTATATAATGCAGTTTTGAGAATATTGCTAATTGCTAATAATTGCTAATAATTGCTAACAACGACTATTCAAGCGTAACATGTAGAAATAACACAAAAATGGTTGAACACGGTTTGTTAGCATGCCATAGTATCCATCCAGAGGTAGATGAGGAAGCAGTAATCCAGGCCCGAGCCCTTTGACTTTAAAAACAGTAGGTTCAAGGTGAATCAATTTACCTGCTTCCCGCACGGCCAAAGGCACCATGCGTGCGCTCAGTCCTAGTCACAAAAGTGTCGGCGGACGAGAGGAAGCACATACGTATCCGGTGCAGTCCCAAAAGAGACATGCTACCGCCACGAGAATAGCCGCCGGGGGCCCCTCGTGACGTCTCAGCCCCGCCCTCACCGCGAACCATCGCGATTGGAGCGCCACCGCTGGCAACTGATTCGGAGCGAGGAGGGAGTGAGGCGTAGGGATGGCAGAACAGGTGAATGCACCCGCGCAATGGCGCGGCGAATTCCCCAAATCCCCACAACTTGACTTAGATGAGTTGGTCAATCTTGACGGTGTAGTGAAGAAGCGCGAAAGAGAGGCGAGGAGCACACAGACTGTGAGCACGAGTACAGCGTTTTTTGTATTAAAAAAATTTGTGGGCCCGCAACATTCATATGGGGACGGTTTAGCAGCGAAGCTACTTAGGCTGCGTGCATGAGCATGGATACATTATGAAATCATACATTTTTTTTAAAAAATACGGCACCACACTACGCCGACACAAGCGCCGCCGCAGTCACCGCACTTCCCACCGCACCTCCCACAAGCGCACTCACCACGCTCTCTTCCCGACTCATTATTCCTACAACAGAGAAAAATAGAAATGATAAATGAAAGGCAGGGAAGTTAACCAGGACTGAGCCCAGTTGGCTACCCTACACTTGGAGAATGGGGAAGGCGAGGGAAAGATTAAGAAAACAGGACTTAAAGCAAATAAAGTGCATCAAGGCCAACTTGTTACACTGAGTGCACTTCCTAATACGCGTATATACACAGTGTTTGTCTTACAACGCCGAATTTATGTGGTTCTATTTGGACCCTAGATATTGAACTCATTTTTGGAAGTTTGCGGGGTGTTTCAAGCCTGCTTCAAACCTCCACCGCGGGTCGGCCCGGTATGTATTGCACTATCGGCACACACATTCCTGTCCATGCGCCGTCATATGGACGTAAGCCGGCCTGGGTACCCCCCACTGGGAACGCATGTCCGGTATTGCACTATCTCCGGGACTGGCGCACACATTCCTGTCGACTATACGCACGTAAGCAGGACAGGGTAGCCCCCCCTTGGAAATGCATATGGAGGATGCTTCAGGGACAAGCGGTAAACAGTTTCGCTGCAAAAATTGCTCGTCTATATGCTTAGTCCGTTGCAGAGGGTCATCAAAAAATCACCGTCCAAGCACTCAGCACAGATGCTTAACCAGCGAAGCTGAAACGTGCGGCCTCGACGTTTAATCACTGGGTTAATCGCGGCGGTTCATTAAATGACGGCTTCGTAGGCTGCCGCATCCTCGGTTCGCAGTTGCTGCTTGCGCTCGGTTGCACGAGCCTGTTCTTGTGCCAGAGCTGCAGCATCGGCACTGCGTAGACGAGCTCGTTCCCGGTTCTGCTCGCGGAGTTGCTGATCGAAAGCTGCCTGCTCCTAAGGAGTGCGTATAACGCGTGGCCTACGCATTTCGGAGCCGGAGAGGAACTGCTATGCGCGCGCTCGGCTGCGACGGAGAGCAACGACGACACTACTGGCGCAGCTAATCCAACACCACCTAGATAGCACAAGACGTTTTCACTCCGATCCATGACGTCATGTCACCTGGCCCGACTGCCATAGAATCTAATATGAATGTTCCCGAGTAGGCAGCAGTGATTTTGACGTCACCGCTTTCATCATGCCATCCTTTTCAATGGAAATTTCGGGCCAGGTAGGGTGACGTCATGGAAAGCAGTAAACAGGCCTCGTGTTATGTGGGTGTAGTTAGCTAATCGCGCGCCTCTCTTTCTCTCTCTCTTTTCTTACGCATGCGCACGGGGTTGCACCGAAGAAGTTTCCTGCGTACAGGCGACCGGCAGACAGACAGACGGACGGATGGGCGGACGAATCGGCTAGCCATATACAGCTTCACTGTAAGACAGCTGAAGAGGGCAAACAATGCCAATCGCATTAATAAAGACAATTGTATGCGTCGCAGTTGCTTCCACAACATTTAATTAACTTATTACGATAGCTATCCCTTCATATAGAAAGGGATTACGAAAAAACCCTTTCTAACACAGTCGCAGTCACATCCGGAGTCCCCCAAGGGTCTGTTCTCGGACCGTTGCTTTTCTTACTCTATATTCACGATATCACAGCTAACATCAATTGCAATATAAAACTATTCGCGGACGACTGCGTCATATACAGAGAAATTAATCATTACAATGATCATATTAAATTAGATGATTCTCAAGCTGACGTAGCTGATTGGTGCTCTAAATGGCAGATGCAAATAAGCATACAAAAGTCCGCGATCATGACTGTAACCAGGAAAACGGTATCATCAATCTTTATATACGCATTTAACGGCACTCCATTCAACAAAGTTGAAGAACACAAATATCTAGGCATTACATTATCCTCGGAGCTCTAATCGGACAAACATACCAGTAACATAATCTCAAAGACGCTGCGCAAACTATTTTTCTTAAAAAGAAGCCTGGCGCTCACAACCAAGTCAACGAAGCTGATAGCCTACACATCATTTGTAAAGCCTGCTCTTGAATACGCTAACACAGTCTGGTTTCCGCACACACTGACTAACATAAGTAAACTAGAATCAATGCAAAGGAAAGCTGTGAGGTTCATTAATAATAAATATAAACATGCAGACTCGCCAACGGTTTGCGAACGCTATCCACAAGAGCGAAACACGCTCGCTTAACATTCTTGTTTCAACTACTAAACATAGCTATAGGATAGATACCTCCAAATACATTTAATTCTCCGAGGCTAGACCTACATGTAACAAGCATGCGCACACATTGACAGAATACGCATGTAAAAATGACACGTTTAAGTATTCTTTCTTCCCGCTCGCAATAGCAGAATGGAACCAACTTGGTGCTACTACCACCAACATTGAATCATTATGTGAATTTATCTCACAAATGAAAAAAAAAACCTGTGTGTGAATAACAGTACCTATGCATACAAGGACAATGGCACAGATTGCTTTATTCGTTAGGAAATTTTAATAAAGCATCTCATTTTCGACAGCTTATTCGTTTGCCATAATGATTCTCAAACACTCGTAGTTTTATTTTAGTTAATCCTGTTTTATTACTTGCCTCTAATGATATCTGTGCTATTGTTATAAAGCATCTTGCTTTTTTTTCTTTGTTTTTTTTTCATTGTTTACTGCTTTGCTTAATCTTAAGATTACTTTCATACTATGTATAACTTGCACTGCTTATGTCGTTCTTTTTGTATAACCTATACTTTGATTTCCTTGCATTTTACAGCCGAATTATTGTACTGCCCAACTGCCACGCTCTCGAAGGAGAGCAGCAGTATTGGAAATAAATAAATACAAAGTATAACTTACACATTGCAGGGGCGCTAAACGAAGCGAGACCGCGACCTACCTGCCGCAAACAGAAAGCAAGCCATGTGTTGCTTCAACCAGTTCTAAAAAACAGCCACAACGCGGCCCGCGCAACATACTCATTTTTTATTTCACAAAGGAGGGGCTGGCGCGCACGCCAAGCCCCACTACCAAAAATTGCATGTCCCACCCACCCCAGTTTGGGGTAGTGGCGTCTACCCGCAGTGCAATGGGAGGCCTCGGCACGGGGCCCCGGCCACGCTGACCGCCGGAGGGCCCGACACCAGGTAAGTATGTTAACACACCGGTCGGAAAGGCGGGCCATTCAGTGAGGTGCAACACATTGCACAGGTTGGGGCTGTGGTTTTCACCAAGCCATAATCGCCACGAAGCACCGAAATGCCGCGAATTCAGGCATGCCAACTAAAAATGCCCGTGACTTCAAGCCTGTAATCCTACTTTGCCAACTTTTGCATGGCAGGGACTATACTGAGGATATTACTGCATGCTCGAGTGACGGGAGCAAAGCAGAGAACATTTACGTGCATTCATACTGGTTCAGTGAAGGACTAATAAGTTGGCACGTGTCCTGGTTGCTATGCAAAAGCTTCGTGGTGCAAAACTGCTGAGATGCACAGTTGTGTGTGATGCGAGCGTGTGTGTAACGATAACGACAAGACGACAGCGGCGACGATGGGATGACGACGACGACTACATGACGGCAACAAAATGAAGACAGAGTGAAGACGACGACGGAGCGACGGCGACGGTGATTGTATGACGACGACGGTGTGATCGCGACTGCATGGCAAAGACAGCATGACGACACGAACGACGATAATGAGACGAAGATGAAATGTCGTTGGAGGTGACGAAGAAGGCATGGCGACAACGGAATGACAACATCGTGACGAGCACGATGATGTGACGACGATAGGATGGCGAAGATGGTATGAAATGACGATGAGGGAGAGGACGACTACGCGACGATGACGGTGTGATGATGGCAGCATGACGAAAACGGCGTGACTACGTCATAACGATGACAACATTACGATGACGATGGTACGACGCGCATGAAATGACAATTACGAAGATGACGAAGACGACATGATGGCAATGGAATGACGACCGTACGACGACGACGATGGTGTGACGACGACAGAATGGCAACGACGGAGAGCACAATGGCGCGCCGACGATGGTGGGATGATGGCAACATGACGAAAGACGGCATGACTAGAACGGAATGATGACAGCATGACCACGATGACGGAGGTTACAACGCTGCGACGACGGCATAATGACAAAGACGACATGAAAGCAACTGCATGGCATGACCGCGTCGTGGCGACAACGACGGCGGTGTGACAAGGACAGCAGCATGACGAATAGGGCATGGCTGCAACGGAATGATTACAATGTGACAAAGATGGCGTGGCCTCGACGTTTCGACGATGACAGCGGAATGACGATAGCGTGACGTCAACAATGACGACGCGACGACGACTCGACGACGACGGCTTCATGACGGCTGCATGACGAAGTCGGCATAGCGAAAGCGAAAAGCAAATTTCCCGTGGGCCAAATATTCCAACCATGAAAACCACGAAATAGGACGCGCTGAATAATTATGAGCGTCTAGTGAACCAGATTCGGCAATCTGGCATGTGCTGTTAACTTGTTCGCTTTATTATCAGCAGGGGCGAGAACTGTGTGTCAAGCTTAAAAGAATGAGGAGCCCTGTGGTCTCTTTAGAGACTATACTTGGACAGAAGCCTTCTCAAGATACTGCAAAGAGGGCAAGGTGCTGTGCGGAATTATTATTTTTTTGTTGTTGTTTCGGTCAACCTTGTTTCAAAGTACTGTAGTTTAGATGAGTTTGAGCCTCATATTTTTTATTGCCTCATACTGAGTGCGCATGCGTTTGAACTTCAATAATTTTTTTCAGCCGCGCGCTTAAGATGCAACGTCACGTCACATACTTTTTATCGTTGTTTTCTTCATTTTTTCTATTTACTTAGCATTTTTACGAGTAATTTTCTTCACTCATAACGTCTTAGCCAAAGTGGAATGGAGCAGTAGGAAGGCAAGTAAATTCCAACCTCTCCAACTGATTCCCTAGCTAACTCTATCTGAATGCATGCAGAAACAATCCATTGCCAAAAGTAAGTGAAGCTTATATCGTTTTGTAGCATACTGTGTTTGTCTCTGAGGTTGTTCTTTTTAGTTTTTTTTTTCAGTTAAAGTTTTTTTGGGGGGGGGGGTACCGGGGCAGTTTCTCCGCGGCGAGCTCTCTCCAACTGAAGCGCATGCGAGGTCACGTGGTTTAGCGACGGGTGAGGGAGAACGATTGTGTGTCTTCTCGTGTGCATAAACATAAACATTGCATGAGATTAAAGTTATGACCTGTGCGGTGCATAAACATAAACTTAGCAATTTGCACGAGATTATATGTTGTATTTTATTGAAATCAACACAGTCGTGTGCATCGCATTTAGTTGTATACAATAATTTATTTAGCCGCTTTATCAAAGCTTGGTTTCCCTTGCGCCCATAAAAACCACACATTCATTCATTCATAAAGCTTGGTTTCGCATAGATCCCAAAATGTGCGCTGCATCTACATATTTTTGCAGCGGAGCTGTATATGGCTAGGTTCATATGAAAAATGTGTCCGTGGGCAAGAGCCGTGTAGAATGGAAGAAATGGTAGGCGATCCTAATCTTTTATTTAGGTGTCTCTTAGTGGCACTCGCAACTAGGTGTTGGTGTTCTTTAGTTTAACTTTAGGCGAACGCAACGCACAAATCGAAGTCGTAGGCCACTGTTTTCTATTAATTAGCCGCTTAAATATCATGCCACCTTCTTGTGTGTCCATGACGTCATTACTGACGTCATTGCTTTCGCTTTCTACTTCCAGGTTTCCAGGAATTTCACCAAAGTCGTGCTCACGTGGCGTGTTTCTAAATTATACGATTCTGTGCTTTGGTGTTTGGTAATAAATTATTTCTAAGTAATTCAAATTATTCCAGACACTTCAGTACCTCAACGTGTAACTAAACTTATGCTCTGATTTCATATCTATAATGAAACCCATGAATTGTGTACTGTACTATTTTATGCGAAGCATATTACGAGAGCTCAACCCAGCTCCTCAGGCGCGGCGGTGTCGCCTTCAATACCACGTGATACCGTGACGTCACGACAGAGGAGAAACAGGGCTCCAACTCGCGGCGCTCGCGGCGTCGCGGCGGTATATAAGCAGCTGCGCTTGCCTCTGCTAGACACTCACGAGGTGAGATGCCTCCTGGAGACAGAGCTGCACGTTGGAATGAGAAGCGAAGGCTGCGGCGTGCTACAGAGACTGATTTTCTAGGTGGCTTTGGCTCAACTCTTGCAAGATGGGCTGGGTGGGAATCGAACCAGGGTCTCCGGAGTGTGAGACGGAGACGCTACCACTGAGCCATGAGTACGATGCTTCAAAGCGGTACAAAAGCGCCTCTATAGTGAATGCGGTGTTGCCTTAGAAACGAGCTGTTTCTCAGGCGTGCGTCGCTTGCTCAGGCGCACATTTCCTTGCCGCGCCGAACGCTGCGTTGCTCGATGCTCACCGCGTCCGATGCGGGGCGCGTAGTCGCTGCGCCGTAGCCCATTGTCTTACACCCCTTGGCGGGTCGACGGGAACGCTGTCGCGTTCCACTCTTGAAGGCGAAGCAGAGTAACGCATGAGTTGTTTCTTCGTCTAGCCGAACCAAATATAGCCAAGCAACAGCAGTTCACCAGGCTAAACAGTGGTTCAACAACTAAAATAAAGGCTAGTATGCTTCGCATCCTGGGCTTAACCTTAGCTAAGCCACAGCCATTTTTTTCTTATTTATTTTGAATGTCGTCCCCGGTCGTCTCAGTGATTCCTAATTCATTCTAATTACTCCAGACACTTCAGTAACTCAACTTGTAACTTAACTTATGCTCTGATATCATATCTATAATGAAACCCATGAATTTTGTACTGTACTACTTTTCTGATTTATTTTGAATTTACTCTCCGGTCGTCTCAGGAGGCGAACTGGAAGTGCTGCGCAAGAAACAAGAGTGTCACCCGATGCTTGTGCCACTAAAAAGAAAAGGAAAAAAAAACACCGTTCCACGCTCAGGGATATCCGTGCATGGAGCAACAGGGCTCCACAAATATTCATACTGCAAGCCGGTATTGCCTGCCAAGTTTCGCTGATAAAAACGTGGCATTTCATTAATGTTGTTGCTCTAAAATTTCTAACACAGAATTAAGTTTGAGGCTACAGTTCGAGTGCTTCGCGGGTGTAGTGGCTGTCAACAAAAACTAAGGAAACACGCAGATCCAACGCAATGTTGGAGTGTAAATGACGCAAAGCTTGTTTGAGCTAGACAGGTAGCAGCAGTACAGTGGATGGCGCACGCGCATCGTCGTCGCCTTTAGCTGTAGCTGTTAGCTGTCTGCGTCTCGAGGACGCTTGTCGAGACGCTTGTGTATGATGCTCGTCGAAGGAAGAATGTTGATGATGAATGTACGATGGCTGTGCCAAAAGTTCGCGCTTAAGTGCGTTAAAAAACAATAATGCACAAACTTACAGATACATCAATGCGGTCAGCTTCAAAATACTACCCATTAGACACAATTCACTTGTACCCCCGATTTTTTCATTGCTGGAGGCACCCTTGGACGTCCTTCTCTGCTAAGCGTTTCAGCAGGGATGTCGTTTCGTTTTCAATGGTCACATTTTCAAAAGGCCACCCGCGGGTCACCAACTTACATTTGGGGAGGAAAAAAAAGAGGGGGGGTAGCAGGGGGCTAAGTTCGACGAGCACGGAGGGAGTGCACTGCTATAATTGCATGCCGAAAACCTCAGGCACTGAAATAATGCCGAGTCCACCGTCTCTCTTAAATTTACCGCTCTGCTCCAGCTTGAAATTATTATTTTGGTGCTTGGGGGTCTGAAATTTCTGCTTTCCGTGAGCTTATCACTCTCATTCGTAAAAACACATCAAAATTTGCTTCATCGCAACAAGTACGGCCCGGATATCGCACGGTGTGAAATTTCGATCAGTCTTTTTCAGCGCTTGTTCTTTATCGTTGCCACCGTGTCAGCTATAAGTTCGACCGTTTGCTGATTAGCATGAGCCGAGTATGACCAGTGACTGTTCTCGTCTCCGTGTGCGATTTCGGCATTGTACTAGTGCAGAAAAGTATCGCTTACTCACATGTCATTTCATTCTTCGTGTTGGGGTCAATTGATCACTTTAAATAGTACCCTGAGAAAAAGAAAAGAAGAAAAGAACCGAAATCCTTGTTTACTGCTACACCTGAGTGCAGTTACGTTATATCCCCAATTGTGTCGATCTGGAGGACTTCATTTTATACTTCGCCATAAGGCGAACACATGATTTGTGTTAGACGTTCCTGGTGGGGGGCTGACAACTTCTCTTGGGGTTCTCGTTGGGTTGACAATGACTTAATGTGGATCATCGACTCCTCCTTCTTAAACTGCTAAAATTAGGCGAATAATCATATAGTGCCTAATAAATATGAAATAATTGCCGGCCTCGTCTTGCGACCCTTATACTTAATATGCTTTTCAGGTAATTGAGGTACAAACATACTCGTCACGTAATCGTTACAGGTCCCGCCGAAGGAAGGTCCGCCGCAAATGACAAGGGAACATTATACGGAAAGTATGGCGTGAGCGAACCGCAGGGCGCTAGTGGAATTCTTGGGCCACCGCTGTCTGATTAAGTCTCGAGATCGACTGCGGCCGGCGTTATCTTATCTTCGTCTACTATCTTCTTAGTGGGGTGGCGGTGGTCGGTGACCTTGATGCGCGCAAGGGCCAAACATTTGTTGAGAAACCGCGTCTCTGCGCTAGGCTGTATACGATGTGATGTAGTAAACAAGTCGTCGCCATATAATCATGCTATTTTCTTGCAGAGAGTTGCGGATCCCGCTGGCTGACGTCATGCATTCGTCAGCGAGGTAGTGGCGGCTTTGTTTGCCGCAAAGTATAGATCTTATTTGTTCAGACAACAACTACCATATAGCTATCATACTACCATATCACATATAACTACCATTAACTAACATATAGCTAGGAACTCGCTCATTTTCATACTTCAAGTTTGTTGCTTCTGCAGACGTGAAACTAATTACGACGGGCTATTCGAGTGAACATTTCATGTGAGAGGAATAATAGAATGGTTTCAATACTGGAAGTCAAGAACATCCAGCCGCGTGGTTTTTGGTAACTGCTCACCTACCTTTCAAACCTTTTTTCCTCTGTTCGAGAGTTATCGCCATTTTCTCACCTATTGTCTGCGTCAAGGGTGTACAAAGCGCAAGCATAATGCACATGGATCACCTGGCGCCATGAATTGAAACGCGGCTACTATCTTTCAACGTAGCTTCAGTTTCCAAACCTGAGCTGGTTCATTGAAGGATGCGAACACATTTTATGCGGCTGTAAAGGTACGAACTAGAACATTCAATTGACCCACTAAATTACCACTTACACCGCTCGGAGTTTAAAGAAATTGAAACAGACGACATGAAGAGTGTTCAAGACGTGGATGAAGCCTTCTTCGTTTAGATCACCTCACCCATGATGCTCTGATGTCGCCTTTACTCTTCACTCGAGAGAGTGCTTCACTGATCGACAAAAATTTGGCATATATGATGTAACTTGTAGCTTTTCTTGGGACCGTAGCGTGAGACTTCGGTAAAATCGAACTTCGAATTAATGGCGCAGTTGCGGGCTCGTGGCTCAACCAGCGAGGGCCATGTAGTCATTTATTTGCCCAGTTTTTTGTTTCTTTGTTTGACCATAAAGGCAGCGCGATGCGCGATCAGCTAAACCAGTATAGTGAACGTCTTCGTGGCACCAGATGCGCGCGTGCAGTTCGCACCTTGAAGGTGCGCATCGCGGATAGTAAAACACCCTAACGTGGGTGTGTCCTGGGATTCCGTTCGACCATCGCACACACAATCTGCGCGCGGTGATGAATGAAAGTAGGGCACCGTCGACGTGTAGGCCACGCATTATACGCAGAGGCGGCCTCAGCGCGTCGCGCCTTGGGTGAGGCGGCGAGATTGTCTTTCGAGAGGGTCGCCAGCTTGAAACTCAGCTCCTCGGTTTCGTAACCAGAAGAAGCGCTGCTGAATTCGGGCGCATAAAGAATCGATGAGAAGCCCGAGGCAACCTAAAAGTGGTCATTGCTCTAATTTCCCCACGAAACAAACAAATAAAAAAAAACGAGAAAGAGCGAGTCTTCGTCTTATTTTGGCGTCAGAACACCGCGCTGCGTGGGGTTCCCGACGATCAGAGCTCTGCACGAAGCGTCGCTGATAGCGTCGCTTGGCAAAGCGGTGTCCGCGTGCAGCGGCAGCGACAAATAGAGGCACGCTGTCCGGTCACGTCTTCATTTAAGACCGCGCTTATTGCCAGCACCTTATTATTATTTTCTTCTTCAAATACTCATTTGCTGATCGGGGCCTCGGGATGTGGGTGATCCGAGCAGCGACAGCGCGCATGCACCGTCTGCACTCGCGCCTGCCATGCCGTGCATGAGACGCAACAAATGGAGCAACAAGTGGCGCGCAGGCCATCACCGCGGCGTGCTTTATCAAAGCCTTATTACCGCTGCGAGGGAAATATAGAAATTATCGGGTACTCGTGTCGGTTGCAGAAAGCTATTACGGCACGATAAGTGATCCGCCTGCAATATGGTTATGAACGCGGTTTCTGTCTTCTTTTTCGTCCCACGCGCTTGCAGATGTATTAAACAACATCTCTCATCGGTCAAACCCCTTCGCTCGATCGGAAATCCTTCGTTAACGATGGGAATGGCCCGGTGGGCTAGTTGGTTGGTACATGCTTATGCTAGGAAAATGCCAGAAAACTTGAATAAGAGAGAAAAAAAAAATCGAGAGACAGACATAGACAAAGCGACAGGCTGGTGGCGGCCACATTCCTGTCGCTTTGTCTATGTTTGCCTCCCAACTTTTTTCCCCCTTTTTCGAGTTTACTGGCTTTCTTTAGTGATACTTGCCATATAAAGAGAGAGAGTAATAAAAAGTTCTTTCTTGCTTTTTCTCTTGCGTTCTTGGCGCTTAGTACGGTTGTCGTTTGGCATAGCGCTGTTGGCATTAGGGGTTTTAAGCCAAGTTAAGCCATCGGCTCTCGCGTACGCCTACTTCGCACGCAGAACGCGAACTCCTTTGGGCGCCACCGCTCGGAACAGGATTTCCAGTAAGCTGTGCCTCATGCGGGCACCTATATACGACATTGCGTGTAGCACGGCGTAGAAGCCATGCGAGGTGATTAATTGACCGCCTCAGCAGTTAAACGCGAAATAAGGGGCACCAGAGACAAATGTGAGGTTCAGTTAGATTAGGCCGTTATATGCCGAATAGGCGAGGCTCGTCGCGAGCGGAGGAATTACAGGCCAGCAAGCACGCAAGGCCAAATAAGGGCAAGGACAGAATTTGGGCTGGTTGGTCGATTATCTAGAATCTTGCACTTTATCGTGCCGTTCGAAATTCGTAATAATGGCGCCACAGCTTGAAATTCCCGCGTCGACTTCCCGTGACGCCCTGGATATGGACAACGTCTGTTCCTAGAGAAGAAATATTCTTCAGTAGGACGTTCTTGAGGGCTAGTTGGTTCATACTTGAAGGTGGGTTAAAACTGCGCTCGTGCTGTGTTGTGTGTTTCTTTCACTGTCCTCGTTTTTCGCGCAGTTTTAACCTACCTTCAAGTCTGTTCCTAGGTGGTCCAAATTTCCGGAGTCCCAAGTACGGCGTGCCTTATAGTCAGATCGTGGTTTTGGCACGTAAAACCCCATAATTTAATGTATTTAATTTATGCATTGAAGCAGGAAAGTGACTGCAACGCCCGTGTGTTTTGTTCCACACTTGGGGAAATATCTGGAAAGTGGTGTCATCCTGGAAATTAATTTCGAGTGAATACACTTTGCAAGCTCATCGGCTACAATTAGTAAATTGCAATATATGCCGTAAAGTAACTAATTAACAAGTTAATAATGCATTTTTAAAAATTAGTTTAACACGTGTTTTCATTTTTCGTAATAGCAATATCCGCCTCTTCGAATAATCCAACTCAATGATGAGAATTATGCTATCTGCCACAGGCGATCTCTAAATAGACCATAAAACTTAAAAGTTATCACCCTATATATCGATTCCCACGACCTTTTTTGTTTGCTGTCTTGGAGTTGCACTGATGTTCTGCTGCAAGCATTCTGCTTGTGAGCACGAGGTTTACCACATTCCTCATAAATTTGACTTAGATGAGTTGATCAATCTTGCAGGCGTAGGGAAAAAGTGCGAAAGAGGCAAGGACAACAGAGACAGTGAGCAGAAGATCACTGGCTTTTCGTATAAAAATATTCGTGGGGCCGCAGCGTTTATATGGGGACGGTTTTGCAGCGAAGCTGTTTAGGCTGCATACATGGGCTGCATGCGTGGGCTGCATACATTATGAAAGCATACAATTCTTAAAATACGGCACCACACTACGCCGACACAGGCGCCGCCGCGGTCACCGCACCTCAAGTGCAAACGCCGCAACCGCTGCTGCAGCCGCACCGGCACCTCCGACATTCGTGACGTCATAACTCCAGAAGCCCAGGCAACGTGCACAAGCGCCGTCGCCACGCTCTTTTCCCGACTCATTATTCTTCCAACAAAGAGAAAAAGAAAATGATAAATGAAAGGCAGGAAGTTAACCAGGACTGAGCCTGGTTGGCTACCCTACACTTGGAGAAAGAGAAAGGTTAAGAAAACGGGATTTAAAGCAAATAAAGGGCATGAAGGCTAACTTACACGTATATATATATATATATATATATATATATATATATATATATATATATATATATATATATATATATATATATATATATATATATATATATATATATATATGGCGTAGTTCTCTTTACATACATAGACTTCCCCTCGCCGTTCCTTCCCATCGATGACTCACAGTGTGCATTCGACTGAAGTGGTGTTGGACACCACTTCAATTGGACATAGCTTGTGAACGGTGTAGTGCATACACGGGGTGTGAGATTACACGCCTTCTAAATGAAAAAAAATTGCGGCAGAGCTCATCTCACGATTAGTGTCGATGGCACTGCGATTAGCACTTGAGCAATTTAGCGACGCACCGTACTTGTGGTGTCGCGTTTGTTCAACATCTATAACCGTCATTATGAAACTCCCGTTGCTTAGGCTATATGGGACATACTGAAGTGTCGTCCCACTCTGCTGTGGCACTTGCTTGTCTAGGTTGCCCGTGAGCATGTCAGTAGGACAACGACTGTTTGACGCCGACACAGTGACGACGATGGAAAGACGAAGAATGAATGACGTCGATAGAAGCACAAAACTGAGATGTCGGCAACGGCATGACGGCAACGAGATTATGATTCTTAAATGACGACGATGGATACCGATGGCAGCGTGACGCCGACGACATGGGGACAATGGGATGACGACGACGAGTGTGTGACAGCCATGGCGTGGCGTGAGGACAATGGCACGACCACGGCGGCACGTAACGACAGTATGACAACGGATGCACGACCACGACGATGACATGATAACGGCGACGTAACCTCAATTGAACGACGACAGGATGATCAGGACAGAATGACGAAGAAATTACGTCGGTGGATCGACGAAGGCCGTATGACGACGACGAAATGACAATGGGATGACGTTACTGAAGCACTAACGAGGTTAAAACGACAGGGTGACGACGATGGCCTGACTGCAATGGTATGGCGACGACTGTATGACGACGATAACATCACTTCGCTAAGAGAACAATGGCGTGACGACGACTGCATAAAGAAACATGAGTGACAACGATGACTTGACAATGGCGGAATAATCACGATCGAATGACGACAGTACAGTTAGAAAAGAATGGCGAAGGATCGACGTCGATGGAAGAACGAAGGTTGTATGACGTGGACGGCACGACGACAATGGGATGACATTACTGAAGTGATGACGAAGGTAAAACGACAGTGTGACGATGACGGCATGACGACAGTGGTAAGATGACGACTGTGGGACCATGACGGCGCGACGAGCTTCAGATGACGAATTTAGAATGACGACTAATTGAACGACCGCGATATCATGACGACGATGGTGCGGCAACGAATGCGTGACAACGACTGTATGACGACGACACGATGACGACGATGGCAAGACAATGACACGAGGGCAATGGGATGGCGACGGGTGTATGAAGACAATAACGTGACGACGGCTATATCACGAAGCCTGTAAGCGGCGATGGCATGACGACGATGGCATCCCGACCACGAGCACATTCTTAGTGGCCCAAGCCATGAGTCAACATGGGCCTGTGGGTCAGCCAAGAAGGCGTGACAACGACGGCATTACGATAGCAAGATGACGACGCTGGAATGACGACCATGAAACGACCGTGACGGCATCAGCTGGCAGACAACTTGGTTCTATCGGTCGGCGTAAGAAGATAGACAGATTCAGCAAGGCTGAAATAGGCAAACAATGCTAATCGCAATAATAAAGCCAATTGTATGCATCGCAGCTGCTTCCACAGCACTTAACTGATTACAATAGCTTACCTTCATATAATTTCAAACATGTGCGCTGGATTCGCAGAATGTCTTATTGCAGGCGCGCAAAACGAAGCGAGACGGCCACCTACCTGCCGTATACAGAAAAATCGATACTGCGGGCGACTACATTTAACTTTCCGTGGGTTGCCTACACCACTTCTGAAAACAGCCACAAGGCGGCCAGCGCAACGTTCTTATTTTTTTATTTCACAAAGCAGGTGCTGGCGCGTACGCCAAGCACCACTACCAAAAATTATGTGCCCTATCTATCCCAATTTAGGGTAGTAGCGCACTTCAGCCACCCGCAGTGCAATGGGAAGCCTCGGCACGGAGCCCCAGCATCTCTGAGCGCCAGAGGGCCCGACACGAGGTAAGTATGCAAACCCACACGTCGGAAAGGTGGGCCATTCTAGGAGGCGCAACACATTGCACAGGTTGTGGCTGTGGTTTTCGCCAAGCAATAATCGCAGTGAAGCAACGAAATGGTTCGAATTCTGGCACTGCAACAACAAACCCGCGTAACTGCAAGCCTGTAATTCTACTTTCCTCAATTTTTGTATTGCAGGCTCTGTATTGACGATATTGCTGCATGCGCGAGGGCCGGAATCGAAAGAGCGAACGTTTACGTCTATTCAGGCTGGTTCAGTGACGATTAGCAAGTTGGCACGAGCCCCGGGTGTCAAGAGATAGCTTCGTGGTGTAAAACTGCTGAGATGCCCAGTTGTGTGGGATGTGAGCGTGTGTGTAACGATAACGACAAGACGATAGTAGCGACGATGGGATGACGACGACGACTACATGACGGCAACAGAATGAAGACAGAGTGCAGAGGACCACGGAGCGACGGCGTGACGGTGTGACGGTGATGGTATGACGACGACGATGTGATGGCGACTGCATGACGAAGACAGCATGATAACAATGTAGTCACGACAGCATGACAACGCGAACGACGATGGTGAATCGAAGATGGAATGTCGGTGGAGGTGACGAAGACGGCACGGTGGCAACGAAATGACGACACCGTGACGACGACGATAGAACGGCGAAGACGGTATGGCGACGATGGTGTCAGGACGATGGAATGACGATGACGGAGAGGACAACTGCGGGACGACGATGGTGTGGTCATGGCACCATGTCGAAGACGGCGTGACTACGTCATAACGATGACAGTATTACGATGAGGACTGTACGACGCACATGAAGTGACAATGACGAAGATGACAAAGACGACATGATGGCAACCGAATGACGACCGTATGACGACGACGACGGTGTGACGACGATAGAATGGCAACGACGGAGAGCACAATGACGCGCCGACGATGGTGGGATGATGGCAACATGACGAAAGACGGCATGACTACAACGGAATGATGACAGCATGACCACGACGACGGAGGTGACAACGGTGCGACGACGGCATAATGACAAAGACGACATGAAAGCAACTGCATGACCACAGCGTGGCGACAACGACGGCGGTGTGACAACCACCGCAGCATGACGAATAGGGCATGGCGGCAGCGGAATGATTACAATGTGACAAAGATGTCGTGGCGTCGACGATGTGATGACGACAACGGAATGACGACGACAACGACTACGCGACGACGGCGGAATGATGGCGGCTACATGACGACGAAGACGGCATAGCGACAGGGAAAAGCAAATTCCGCGTACGTCAGATACTCCAACCACAAAAACCGCGAAATAGGAAGCGCTGAACTGACTGACCCTGGCAAAATTTACCACCCGAACTCTCTCGAGTGAAGCTAGCTTAGCAGGCCTCTTTGAAGAACTATTAGGGACTGTTTGGGATATAATTGACCTTAGTGAGGTTGGAAGAACTGCTGAGGCTTACACAGTGCTGACTAATGGCCACGTCCTGTGCTATAGAGGACTTCCAGATAAGAAGCAGTACGGAGTAGGATTCCTAATCCATCAGGACAAAGCGGGCAACATTGACGAATTCCACAACATTAATTAGAGGGTAGCAGTTGTCGTAATAAAACTTCATAAGAAGTATAGATTAAAGGTAGTACAAGCCTATGCTGCATCCTCTAGTCATGATGATGATCAAGTAGGTCAATTTTATGAAGATGTGCACTTAGCGACGAGAAAAGTGCAAACTCAGTATGCAGTAGTAATGGGCAACTTCAACGCAAGAGTGGGGGGATAGCAGGCTGGTGAACAAGCAATTGACAACTACGACGCCGATTCCAGAAAACGTAGAGGACTGATGTTGATATAATTCGCTGAAAAGAATAAGCTGCGAATAATAATCGCCTCCAGAAAGCGCAGCAACAAAAATTGGACCTGGAATAGCCCTAATGGGGAGACAAGAAATGAAATTGATTTCATGCTTTCTGCCGATCCCAGCATAGTGCAGGATGTAGAAGGGTTAGGTAGGGCGAAGTGCAGTGATCATAGGTTAGTGAGCTCAGGATTCACCTCAATTTGAAGAGAGAAAGGGTAAAAATGGTCAAGTAGAAAGAGGCCAACCTAGAAGCAGCAAGGGTGAAAGTAGACTAATTGAGGCTGGTACTTGCAAATAGATATGCAGCCTTAGAACAGGCAGGAGGAAATAGAAAATCAGAAGGCAGGGAGGTTAGCCAGAATAACGTCCGGTTGGCTACCCTACACCGGGGGAAAGGGAAAGGGGAGAACAAAGATGACAGGGAGACAAAGATAGGAGGGAAGGAAAGAAGGAAATTAGCGGTGAGTTCGCTGACGCGTGTGCTCTAATAGAAATTGCATTAATAGTCACAGAGGTTCGCACAAGCGCGTCGTCCTCATGAAGCACGAAAGCGCCTTCACCGCTTTATGGGCCGACGAGCGATGGGGGCGGTGTTACAGCAGCACCTGCACAGAAAGCGGCCAGATGTCAATTTTTGGAGAGCGTTAGCAAGTTCTTGTCTTTCTGGGGCATATTGTGGACAGTAGCACAGCAGGTGGTCGATATTTTCTTGGGTGTCGCAGACCTCGCATGCTGCACTGTCGGTCACTCCAATTAATGTAGAGTATGCTTTTGTTAAGGCAACTCCTAACCAAAGGCGATAGAGAAGCGATGCTTCACGACGAGGATGTCCGAGTGGAGGTCGGAGTTGCAGTGAGGGGTTTAATCGATGCAGTCCTGTAAGTTTGGCGAGTTACACTCGGTCAATGAGAGACTGCGTGCCAGGTGTCGAAGCTGCCTTGCGGCGTCTGTCCTCGAAAGCGGAATTTGAACGCTGTGCTCTTCTTGATGTGCTGTGCGAGCAGCGCTATCGGCGGAATCATTGCCACTGATTCCACAATGGCCAGGTACCCACTGAAAAACAACCTCGTGACCTTTTTGTTGGACGTGATGGTGAAGCTTCACGATTTCGTATGGCAACTGTTCATGGCATCCACGTCGGAGAACTGACTGCGTGCACTGTAATGCCGGTTTTGAGTCAGAGAACACAGCCCATTTTCTAGGTCTTTCAGGATCAATGAATTCCAGTGCACGACGCAGAGCCGTTAGTTCTGCCGCTGTTGAGGTCGTGACATGCGATGTCTTGAACGGCAGTGTTATTCCTAGTGTTGGTATAACCACCGCACCATCAGAACTGGACGACGTAGTCGATCCTCGATCCATCGATATAGATGTGCACGTGGTTGCTGCACTTAATGCAAAAGAAGTAAGCTCAGCTGTTTTAGAGCAGGGGCCGGTAGATCTGTCTTCTTCTGTAGTCCTGGAATCATTATATGTACTTGTGGACGGCTCAAACACCACGGAGGAAACACTGGCTTGGCCGCAGGTGCGTACCCTGAAGTAAACGACGCACGATGTGCACTAACAGTAGCCCTAAATGTCGGGCAGAGCCTTTCAGCAGTGAGGCTCGCCAGGTGGTGGGAAGGGGTCCTAGCATTACGTCTAAGATGCACACGCATTGTCTCAACGGTAATGTGCGTCGTGATTGGGTAATCCTGCGCAATGGCAATGGTTTCAGCCGTTGATGCACTGCGTGGTAAGCCAAGAGATATGTTAAGGGCTTGGGCTTGAATGCTCTGAATCGTACGCAGGTTAGTCTTGCAGGTGTTGGATATTGCAGGCAGGCTGTACCGCAGGAATCCAGCGAACAACGCCGTGTACAGCTGTAACATAGCGTGCATAGATACTCCTCAACTTTTTGCTGCAAGGAACCTGAACAGGTGACAGATTGAAGTCAGCGTAATTTCACGTAATTCACGTGCACAGGCCTCTGTCAGTTATGACTCCCAAGAACCGGTGACTTCTTCTGTATGGTATAAGCTGTCCGTTAATTGATATGCCGTAAGCAGACATTGGCTTCCTCGTGAATACGACCACTGCGCACTTTCTGCATGAAATTTGAAGTCCTTGTTGACGAAGGTAGCAAGATATCATGGTGGCTGCCTTCTGAAGCCGAGCGCGAAGCTGAAGTCGTGTTACACCTGATGGCCAAATACAGATGTCGTCCGCATAGATGGAAAGTCGTACTGTGCTTGGCAGGTTGTCAGCTAATCCAATGAGGGTCAGATTGAAAAGCGTCGGGCTAAGCACTCCGCCTTGAGGCACTCCTCGGCTACCGTAATGCTCGGATGTCGGGCCATTTTCTGTGTGCACGTAGATCGATCTCCTCTATAGGTAGTTGCACACCTACATATGTATCTTATATCTTACCACCAAGTCCGACGGCTTCTAGCGTGCTAAGAATGGCTTCATGGGTGAAATTATCATCAGCTGCTTTAACGTCTAGAAACAGAGCATGTTACCAAGCCACCAAGTCACCAAATGTTACCATGTCAACAACGTTGTCTGTTGACGAACGACTGCGCCTGAATCCGGCCATAGCATCTGGGTAGATTTCATAGTATTCTAAGTACCATTCATGACCTGTTAAATTCAGTCTTTCCACTGTTTTTCCGACACAGCTGGCAAGTGCGATCGGACGGTATGAGGAAATGTCCAAAGGCGACTTGCCAGCTTTGAGAAGTGGAACGAGGCGAGTTGACTTCCATTCTCGCGGAACCGTACCCGTCTGCCAGGAGTCGTTGTACAGGAGCAAGAGTGCCTTCCGAGCTTGGCCTCCTAAGTTACACAGGGCACGGTATGTAATGCTGTCAGGTCCTGGCGCTGAAGAACGTCTGCACAAAGCCAGCGCAGCTTATAGTTCTTCCATAGAAAAAGGGCATTCCATGCGGGGATCGCGTGACAACATTGGAATGTCGAGCGTTCCCGTAACCGTTCCATCGGAATTTGCTTTGCCAGCAATCCTTCTGCAGAACGACTGAGCGACGTCAATATCTCTACATTGTAGATGGAGTGCTAGAGAGTTAAACGAGTGGCGCTGACCAAAGGTTGTGAAAATGCCACGAATAGTCCTCCATGTAAGCGACAAAAGTTTTCGCGGATCCAGAGACTCGCAAAAGGATACCCATTGTGGCGAAGCCAGCTTGTTCATGTGACGCTGTAATTTCTTTTGTGTTCGTCCAGCCAATCTCAAATCATGATTACACTTCGTGCGTCTATACCTTCGTTCCGCACGATGGCGAATTGCTCGAATTTTCTCGAGTTCGATGTCGAAATCGGTGCGGGAAGAACTCCTCAAAAATGAATGCGTGGTTGTTTGTATGGCATCCTTTATCGCGCCCTGTAGGTTATAGGAGGTGTCGTCACGACAACAGTCTTCCATGATTATTTTGTATTTAGGCCAATCGGTGCACTGGACGGTTCTGGGGGACATGAAGCTAGTCAAACCTTCGATCTTCCAATAGGTTGGGATGTGGTCGCTACCCCGCGTTTCTAAATACGAAAACCAGTGCACTCTTCTCGAAAGCGAACGTGAAACGAAGGTAAGGTCCAAGTAGCTACTATACGCTGATCGCGCAGATAGGTAGGGCTTCCGTCATTCGACAGGCAAAATTCGCGTTCAGAGGCAAAGGACACCAACGTCCTGCCTCTAGAGTTCACTTTGGAGCTTCCCCATAGGTAATGGTGGACATTAAAGTCGCCAATGGCCACCCACGGCTGTGGAGTCGATGTCAAAATTCCCCGTAAGCGCTCACGATCTAGACGGCTTGTTGGAGATAAGTAGGCTCCAAGAAATGTAACGTGAGCTTTTTCTTCTTCACTGTTGAGCAAACTTATTCATTTACTTCGTCAGGAGGCACTGGGTAATGCATATAAGTCAAGTCGCGGCGTATAAACACAACCTTGCTGCATTCTCCCTGGGTAGAGGACATAAAGCACTCATAGCCGGACAGTCTGATGGGAGCTGACAGGTTGGGCTCGCAATTCACAATAATGGGGTATTGGTGCGTACAAAGAAACTGTCTAAAGTCGGACAAGCGTGACTTAAGCCCTCTGGCGTTCCACTGAAATACAGATGCATTCTTGAGCTCCTCTTGAAACGACGGCATCTCTCGGGCCGTGGTTTTACTCAAGAGCCGCAAGCACCGGACTCAAGCTGTCCAGCATCTGCAAGTGCACTCTGTGCCGTCGGGGTTTTCATGTTGCTCAGTAGAATGCGCATGGCGTCCATCAGTGACTTCAACATCACTATGACTGGGCGATCCTCAGTCGTCGTCGCCTCCGCCGTTCGTGAGGTCATTGAGGGCGGCGCGATTTGATGTGACTCCGAGGCAGGTTGTGCTCGTGGAAGTGTAGGCCACTCTTCAGGAGGTGCGAGTCCTGTCCCGTTCTTTGTTTTCGCAGTGTACGTCTTTGTGGAAGTCGGGGTTGATATGGTAACCACTTTGCCGGAAGATGGTGTATCTCTATAGATAGATGCAACTATTCGTGATGCTCTTCGGTGGCGATGTCGTCGTCGCCTGAGAGTAGCGGCAGCATCTCTGTATGTCGAGTGGTCCCATACCATACGTTTGAGTACTGCTCGCTCGTTCCTGACCCGCGGGCAATCATTGGATGAGGCCTCATGAGTACAATAGCAGTTAGGGCACTTTAACACAGTTGCGCGGCAGGCATCTGCTGAATGAGATTCAGCGAACCGTGAGCACACGAGGTTATTCCTACAGACACTTTTTACGGGTCTCATCTTGCGGCATTTGTAGAATTGCAAGGGCTTCGGTATACGTATGGGCGGACTGGATGCCGGACGCGGCCAGCTTTGACGTGTGAGGGAAGGCTGTCTCTCTCAAACCCAAGCTTGTGTTGTCAAGTGTTACGTGTGTTGCCAAGTCTTGTGATGTGCGTGATAAGAGTGCCTTCTGTAGTTGTCTTTATTAATATTGGCAAGTCGTCTGTTGGTATAGAGATATTACCATCATAAATGACGCCGACAGTGCCATTGCAGCCTGTAGGAATCATGGATAGCAGTTTCACTTTGTCGATCTCTGTTGCGTGCCGCAGGCTTTGCAGTGCACTACAGTGTAGAACGTCTACTGCGAGGACATTCCTCCGTGCGTTTATTCTGACGCCTTTTATCTCGTTTGGCGTGATTCCCTCAAGAAACGCAGAAAGGACTTGCCTGTTTAGGAGCCGCAGATTGGACGCAGGGTCCACAGGCATGAAGAGCATAGTGTACGGCCACCGCTGTGGTGTTGTCTTCACGCTGGAGACACATGGCGATGATGACATCCGTAGCAGTCTACTTTTTGTAGTTCAGCTCATGACAAGCGTGAAATCGTCGTCCGACGAGTCGACGCTGTCCGAGTACAACTCGGTTGCCTCGCTGTCCGTGTCACTTGACGCGTTTCCACGCTTCCCGGACGCGACCCGACGTGATGGCTGGGCGCCAGGAAGGTCCTCGAGGGCTTCATTCATTGCCGCAACAAGGGAGCGGCAGCTCCCAGGTTTTGGAGAGAAACAAAGCGAGACAAGGGTACAAGGTTATTATTATTATTATTATTATTATTATTATTATTATTATTATTATTATTATTATTATTATTATTATTATTATTATTATTATTATTATTATTATTATTATTATTATTATTATGAAGCCTCAATTAATAGCGCTAACCCACTATGGGGGATAGGCCAGCCTTAGAACAGAGAGATGAAGCTGACATATAGGTAATGAATGAAGCCTTAGGCTGGCTTCAGAAGCAGCAGTTGAAGTGGGAGGTAACACACCAAGGCAACCAATAGGTAAGTTCTCCCGAGTAACGAATGACCTAATAAAGAAACGTCAAAGAATGAATGTGTCCAACTCAAGAGACCAGATAGAATCCGTGGAACTGTCAAAACTTATCAACAAGGAGAAAATAAAGGATATTCGAAATTACAACGCGAGAAAAACTAAGGAAGCAGTAAAAATGGACGCCCCATGAAATCAGTGAGAAGAAAACTTGACATAGGACAAGGCAAGATGTACGCACTGAAAGTTAAGCAGGGTAATATCATCAGCAATTTCGAAGATATAGTAAAAGCAGCGGAATAATTCTATTCTCCATTCGAAGTAATAATGAACAGGTTACAGAGGCTCCTTCTATAAATAGCGATGAAGTTAGAGGGGCCTTACAACACATGAAACGAGGAAAAGCAGCAGGAGAAGATGGAATAAAGGTCGATTTAATCAAAGATGGAGGAGGCATCATGCTTGAAAAGCGCTTGTGGCCCTTTATACGAAATGCCTCGCGATTTCAAGAGTCCCAAAGAACTAGAAGAATGCCAACATTATACTAATCCACAAAAAGGGAGGCGTTATAGAATTGAAAAAATACAGGCCCATTAGCTTACTTCCAGTAGTGCGTAGTATAGTCAGCAAGATAATTTCCAATAAAATAAGGGCAACACTTGACTTCAGTCAACCAAGACAACAGGCTGGCTTCAGGACGGGATACTGTACAACGGATCACATCCATGTAATTAATCAGGTAATCGAGAAATCTGCAGAATACAATCAGCCTCTTTATCTGGCTTTCATACATTACGAAAATGTATTTGATGCAGTAGAGATACCACCAGTCATAGAGACAATGCGTAATCAAGGAGTACAGGAGGCTTACGTAAATCTCTTCGAAAATATCTACAGAGATTCCACAGCTACCTTAATTCTCTACAAGAGAAGAAGAAAGATACCTATAAAGAAAGGTGTCAGAGAAAGAGACACAATCTCTCCAATGCTATTCACTGCGTGCTTGGAAGAAGTATTCAAGCTATTAAACTGGGAAGGCCTAGGGGTGAGGATCAACCGCGAATATCTCCGCAACATTCGGTTTGAAGATTACATCGTCCTGTTCAGCAACACTGGGGACGAGGAAGGAGGAGTAGAAATAAACGGAAAGACAGGGAGGATAGCTAGTTCTCAGACCAACTGGCTACCCTGTGTTGGGGAATAGGGGTAAAGAGAATAATATCTAATAGAAAAGAGATGTTACCAGTTAACAAGAAATGATTGAGGACCTTAATACAGAGAGTGTAAGAGGGGGGTTGCAGATTAATATGCAGAAGATAAAGATAATGAACAATAGCCGGGCAAGGGAACAATAGTTCAGGATCGACAGTCAGCCTCTAGAGTGGCGGTGGTGGTGGTGGAGGTGAAGGCGAGTTCATTGAAATACGAATCAGAAATTTATGACTAACAAAGAAGACGAGCACACAAAAGACTATGAACACAAAACACTGTTTTATTGTGGAGAAGCACATTCGCCCATTATTGGGCCTCGCTCAGGTGAACTACAGCTGTTTCTTCGTAAAGCGTGTTCTTTTTGATAGATGAAAATTCGCTGAGAATCTGGGTGAGAGTACCACATTCGTCGATGCCACTGCGAGGGAAGGATCTCTCAGATTACCTGGTCACTTGATTACTTTCGCGCCAGGCCTGTTCCGTCCGGCCTCCACTGATAAACGCTGCGCCAGCTTATTAGGAGGGCCACAGAGGCTTACAACGGTGCGGTCTTCAAGCCACCTTAGTGATGAAACTCTAAAACCGGACGCGCAAGCTGAGCAGCGGACGAGTTTCCAGGACGGAGTAGCCAACCCGTCACCAGGTGGGCACCTTGAGAAACGCCGCCATGCTCCGCAGAACAGCGCAGCAATCCGTTTATGTGCACTCCGTGTGGACAAGATTGAATGGGGCAAGCGGGCCCGCAGAAACTTTCTCTTCAATTCCCAGCCTTCATTCCCTTCGCCATCTCGTTTCCATCACCCGTGTTGTTGTACAGCACTTATCTCTGTCCTCGATCTGTTACATGCTTCTAGAACTAAGAGACTGACTTGTCGACCAACTTGGCTTGTACTCTTGCCAGGGTTGATACAAAGTTACCGTCTACTATACCAATCAAACAATAAAGCTGGTCGAAAAATAGAACACGAGATGAATGAGAGCCAGGGAACGACTCCTAACGCAGCAGGAAGGGTGCATGGGGTGTTATGTGGTGGGCAGGGCCACGCGGCGACAGAGGGGAGTGCCCTCTAAAAAATAAAGAAAGAGGGGGCGGGGGGGACCCTCGTCGGCGGCCGTTTTACGGCGGGCGCGCGAGATTTGTCGCGCGCGTGCCTCGTACTCAAAGGGATGTTGTGCCCGCGCGGAGTGTGCCGACCCCTCACCTGCAACGTTGCCGCGCACAACGGATCGAACGCGTGTCCAGCGGCGCGGCGGCCTCGGCGGCCGCCCACGGTCGGCGCAGGATGCGAGAGCGAAACAGCGCCTCCGGGAACAAGTGGCTTCGGCGGCGTAATTTATGGAGCCGGTCGGCATGCATCTCCGGCTCGAAACGGGCCGCATGCGGCGCAAGTCGGCGCTATAGCGTAGCGTGCTTTCCGGTTTGCACGAGCTCCTTTTGGCCGCCGCGCAAAGGGAGCCTTTGCGGTAGTCGTGCCCCGGGGGATAAACATGGAGGCAGGGCCCCCCAAAGAAGGGGAGGAATACCCGATTATTTTCGGGCTTCGATCAAATCTCAGTCGCTCCTCGCACGCTTTCCGATTTTGCCGTTTCAGTGTGGTCGGTCCTGAGCGGCTGCTTGCTCGTGTGCTCAGTCGCCGGCACGGCACTGCGATGATGCATTTCATACTGAATCGTGTCTTCCTTCTTCTTATAGTCCTTCCTCGCCACTAGGAATAGGAAGCTGTAACTCTGAATGATGCGATGCGGTTTTCGCTAAGAAAATATGGTGCGTTGTCCCGTGCAAATGCGCACGGCACAGATTAAAAACCAGAAGCGACATTCTGTTTCTCTGGTTTTGCACCGGTAAACCAATGATGAATCGGGCTTGTAGACGATAGTATGTGCTATTTATCTGTTTTTTTTTTAATACAAGGCGGCTGCAGTGTCGTTTGCGATTCTACGTGCAGTAAAACTAATGGAATACAAATCTTACCAAATCAAAAGCATCCGGTCTGCTTCATTTTTACCAGCTGGAGGTGGGCCGTCGAATGCTGAGGACGCATTACAAGGCTTATGTAGGTTCTTCTGGCACGCTGCCTACTGCCGATTTTAGCTGCCTGTACCTCTCGAATGCTTCACGATATGTCGAACGCTGTGTCAAGTGCTTGACGGAAAGCCATGAATGGGAAGCGATGTCACCGACATGCCGTGCAATGATTCTGCCGCAAGAGAGTGAAGTGCAGCACAATTCTCTAGAGCGACATTCTGCGTAAAGCGTTTGTAGCTTTTTTTTTCTCGTCTTGGTACTTAGTATCCCCTCATGTCATTCTTCTTTCTTTAATTGTGGTCTTACTGGCTCACCTAATAAGATTTTTTCATTTACGCAAATGTGTCGCAACTTCGGGTTGAAAAACGACGTCGGTGTCAAGAAAGATAACGTGATCAGACAGACAGACAGACAGACAGACGGACGGACGGACGGACGGACGGACGGACGGACGGACGGACGGACGGACGGACGGACGGACGGACGGACGGACGGACGGACGGACGGACGGACGGACGGACGGACGGACAGACAGACAGACAGACAGACAGACAGACAGACAGACAGACAGACAGACAGACAGACAGACAGACAGACAGACAGACAGACAGACAGACAGACAGACAGACAGACAGACAGACAGACAGACAGACAGACAGACAGACAGACAGACAGACAGACAGACAGACAGACAGACAGACAGACAGACAGACAGACAGACAGACAGACAGACGGACGGACGGACGGACGGACGGACGGACGGACGGACGGACGGACGGACGGACGGACGGACGGACGGACGGACGGACGGACGGACGGACGGACGGACGGACGGACGGACGGACGGACGGACGGACGGCGGAACAAGTGTGGAACCCTCAGCTATTTCGACAATGAGACCACCGCTCGGCCGTAAGTCGTGCCGTTGAACGAGTCCTGCCCATATATGGAGAAACGCATCCTTCAGTGCGTGTGTTACTTTCTGGGAGTGTCCTGACGATTCGGCATCCAACGGCAAAGTGGGGACGTAAAAATTGGACCGGGTGGCCATGATGAGCTAGGGCACACGCGCTGAAAACATACACGGATATCGCGTGTAACACGTCTGTAACACTTTACTTGCGGGTTACGAACGGGGACATCAAATTTTCTTTTGCTTTTTCTTATTTCAGGTGGAGCCATCGCCACATAAACATCACGCAGCTTTCCTCCCGACAAAAATAGGAAGCTATGCTATTACGATGAACCTGTGTGCATTTACATGCCTCTCTGCAACTTCCCAGGTTCGCGGTCGTAAAGGTGTCCCGAATAATTCAAGCTACATCTGGGTTGCTGGGCTTTAACTTTATCAGCCCCCCCCCCCTCCCCTTCTGCTCTTCCGCCTAAACGTCGACGCCGCTGACGGGAATCTCGGCGTCAACAGAACGCTCGAGCCGGACTTATCGCAAAGGTATGGGAAACTGGCATGGGCCGTGTTTGGCCTTGGCTTGCGTTTCTCTCCGTCAAGGAATCGCGCGTCTAACGTGCCTCCCGTTCTGCGCGAGACTTCAGGTGACTGCCCGTTTAGGATAGCGGCACTTCACGGCGTTCTAGCTCTGCCAGAGGACGAAGACGTCACGTCACGTACGGACAACCTCGCAGCAGGAGCGCGCGCATACATATTTTTACTGGTTGCTGTCCTTTTCTATCTCTCTCTCTCTCTCCGCAGTGGCGCTGTTCCTCTAAAGATAGAGTAGTTGTTAATCTGCGAAAGAGGCCGTTAAGCGTGGGTCGCAGCGGCAGAGTACACAGGTGGTGCATAGAGCGAAGGGTCGAACACAACGGCGGGTCAAAAGGGTTGTACGTCACCGTGTGCATACGTCCGTGACATTTTGGGTCGCTAGCAAACGTACCGCGGCTTTACTGTGCTTCTTGCCGCCAGTCGGGTCATGCTAATTCCGATCAGCCTAGGAGGGGAGCCCCTGCCTGGACGACCCCGTGAGAGAAACGGAGAGATTTTCGGGCTGCAGGAGACAAAAGACTGCGCTCGTCATTCGAGGTCACCCAGGCTACCGAAATAAGTTGACGGCGGGGTGTAAACGGCGACTGCCCCCGTGGCCACAACACGCCCTGTCCACGGTAGTGGGTCTGAGAGCAGTTGGCCGTTCAGCGAGCTTCGGTTGGTTGACGGTCGCGAAATAAATAGTGGAGTCGTTGCTGCTAAATAGGAGATGAAAGTGGCCGAGGGCAGGTTTTCGTGCTAAACTAACAGCGTGGTGTAGTCAAGAAGACATCACCAACGCTGCTGTATGGCTGCAGGGCTCAGTGTCCCTGGCACGCTTAGTAAAACGGAGGTACACATGTGTGTAAGGGATGTCTAGCAGGTTACCTGCAACACGCTGTGTGAGTGAATTAAGGCATCTTCAGCAATGTATACAGTGTATCGCAACATTGCTTGAATGTTCATCGCATTCAAGCCGAAAGACATCATGGGATGGGTCCAATCTTGTATTGTCGCTGGTTCTCCAGATGCCGTATAAATGTTAACTCGGGGTTAACTTGACGTACACTTGCATGGTCACGAGGATCGTTGGCAGAATGTAAAAAGCGCTGTATAGTTCCTGGGCACGCCCCCTCCCCCCGAACATCCTGTGTTAGTATGCGGCCTGCCCAGCATCCTCCCCCTCCCCTTCACTGTACCCATCTCCGTTCAAATGCATACCATCCCTTCCCGCTCGAAAAAGTTTTTGGCTGCGCCACTGCAGTCATGTGTGCTGGTACAGAAGCTTAAAAGTTAGTCTGACTCTGATACTTTTGTGAAAGCTTTCATTAGTAAAACATCCCTAGCCATCTGGCACGATATCTTAATATATTCACGTGTCCGTGCCTAAGCACGGGAGCATAAAACCTTGCACAAGCCCTACGGAATTGGGGCAACCGCGAACACAAAGCGGTGTCGAGCACTGCGCGCGAGTCATATCTCCTCATGAAGATCAGGGACATCCAAACAGAGCAGTTTCACGTGACAGCGCAGTGGGGATCACGCTTGCACAGTGTTTTCAATGGTGAAATGCGACGACTGGCTGTGGGAACACGGCCCTGTTATCAAATATGCTCCCGTTTCATCGCAGCCTAGAAAAAGTACCGGTATCCGTATCAAGAGCTTCGCTTTACGTTTCACCTCATCAATGAAAGAGTCGAGCTTTTAATCTGGAAAGCTTATAGGGTGGCTAGTGGGTTTCGTCACACCTTCTCTGTGATTGTTCTCGCTACAGTTTACAGAGACGATCGCTCGCAAAATCGCGATAGCGCGCTTTCACCAAAGACCTCTAACAGAGGACCTTAGTTTAGAATGCCGACATCACAAGGGCCATCGCAGCGGAGGGCGACGAGGGCACTGTTGCAGTTTTTAAGGGCAACAGAATTGGACAAGTGGCTGTAGCCTGAACAGATGTTTATAGTGCTGCAAGTGCGACTGTGCTGTGCGGTGACGGTATGCGGTGATAGTGACCGACTGTGACCGTATGTCTATGCTCCTTTCTTTCTTTATCTCTACTTTGCTATCACTTTACCTCCCCCTCTCCTCTCACCCCAGCGTAGGGTGGCAAACCGGATCCTCCCATCTGGTTAACCTCCTTGCCTTTCCTCTTTCTTCTGTCTCTCTCTCGTCATAGCTCTTCCACAGCCTCTCCAAACATCTCCCGTCAGCGGTGGGGAGTCAACCGAACAAAACAAGAAAAGCAGGCAGATATAACGCAATGCTGGAACCTAAATGGCGCGATGCTTGTTCAAGTTAGCGAGGTAGCAGCAGTAGTGAATGACACGGGCATAGCCTCGTGGCCCGTAGCTGTTGGCTGTCCGCACCACATGGATGAAGGCAATGTGTTAGGCTTATTGAGGGGCAAGTTTGTGAGAAGCGTGTGCACAGAGAAGTACGACACATATGTAAATACCCCTTTCCCTCACTCAAGGCGTCATAACTCTTGTGTCACAATGGCGCACCCATTCTGAGGGATTGGCGAAGAATGGTAAGCAGAATAAGAGGGAGCTTTTGTTTTTCTTTCGTTTCTGTTAGAGAAACGGCAGTAAAAGCAATATGAATCGAAGCCTGACAGAGGCTCCTGATCCATTTGGAATTTGGCAACAGCGATTGCTAACATTCAGCACAGAAAAAAAAAGATTAAGCATTTTCAACTTACAACCCTACAGCCAAACACGGAATCTTCAACTTACATTGTACCAAAAATATGCAAAATACTTACAAATAAATAAAACGTAGATTTATATCATGTCGGATGTATATACATAAATACAACCATTAAAAAAACGTAACATTACAGAAGTTAAAGAATTAGAGCATTGTAGCCTTCATGTATTACGCAATAACTTCGACCTCCACTCCAGGCAATCTTTAACGTGCCTCCAACGCACGAAACACGGGCGCTTTTTGCAATTCGCCCCCATTGAAATGCGGCTGTCGCGCCCGGGATTCGACCCCGCGACCTCGTGCTTAGCAGTGAAACGCCGTAGCCGCTAAGCCACAACAGCGGGTAAGAGCAAGAATGTCAACATTTAGAGGCGCACACCAAGGAACCGACACGCATCAAACAGCGTAATCTCAACTTGCTAGGTAAACGGCTATGTCAATAATTCAAGAAACCGCGATCTCTTTTTTTTCCGATAACGCCGCCGAAGGCATGCATCCCACATTTTTTCTTTTTCTTTTTTTTTCATAAGCCTCAACAATTTCTCTTGTCGTACTGCTTCGGGCCCGATCCAAAGTAGTATTTTTTTCAATGACCGGGACGCCGCCGCACTCCCGGCAACACATGCCCAAATGGCTTGAATTTCTTGTGGCATCATATCGATGCTCCCTTAGCCTCTAATTAATACACTGGCCTGTCTGGCCGGTATACACATGTTCACACGACAAGGGTATTACACAACATTCTGTTAGCACTTCACAAATTGCGTGCAGTGGCTTGTGGTACAGGTGGTCGTCTCTTCTTTGCCCGAGTTTACTTTCGTGAAAATCCTCTGCAATCGTTCAGGAACAGCAAAAACTATGTCCACTCCAGACCTTCTCGCTATTCTTTTCAGATTATGCGAGATGCTATTTATGTAAGGTACGATTGCAGCTTTCTTTGCTCTGGTATCGCCATCGTACTCATTTCAATTGGCCTAGTACTTTTTGCTTAAGCCCTCCGCTACCGAAGTCAGCAGTCGCAAGGGCTAACCAGCATCGGCCAGATGCTTGCCTGGCCCCACAAACTTGTTTCAAGCTTGTGGTCGCATGACTTTATCAAAAAAATCATAAAAAACATAGTATTCGAGCGCGTTTTACCAGTTTCGAGTATGCGGATGAGAATCGCAGCACTGGCTTATATCTCGGCTCATAGCTACCGCAGACACTTCGTGATGAAACGTACAAACGTAAGGCTAAAAATCTTAAGACGTTGCCTACAGGCACTTTATGCGTCGACGCCAAAGGGGACAAGACACCAATAAACGTGGTTAAGGTTTTCGAAACCACCGTATGAAAATGACCTGATTCGTTATTTGTAGCAATTAAGAACTCATCTACGAATCTGAACACATGAATAACGTCCATACTTCTCAAGTGGTCGTGAAGAGCTTAGTCACGGTTAGCTAGATAGAAGTCACTTAAGCAGGGAGAAACGCAGGACCCAATACATATGTCTTTTTTTTTTTTTGACGATATTTCCCTTCCATGTCGCGTAAGTGCAGTTAACTTAAAGAAAAGAAATTCCAAAAATTGTTCACATGACCACCCAGAGACTGCTCCCCGTCTGTCAATACCGTCAGCTACGCATTTAATCAATTTGGTCTGCGGAAGAGAATAAAGAAGGTATTTTATGTCAATAGAAAATGCTGCAAGGCACAGTGTTGCCTGCTGTTGTCTTGCCTGTGCTTAAAAAATGTCCTAGTGCATGGTTAGTTGGTAGCAATTTCAAGTATTTCTATATATATATATATATATATATATATATATATATATATATATATATATATATATATATATATATATATATATATATATCCGGCGAGGATACGACGACGAATGCCAAACCCCGACGAAGAGCCAAAACAAATTTCATTTGAAAATCCTGTAGCACTGCTCGAGGTCCAAGTTGACTCGTGAACCTGTTTAGTTTAACATTTTGCAGGCCTAGGGGACACTACGACCGCGTCACGAAATCAGGGCGTAAGCTTGGAACTGCTATTGCTTCCTGGAAAGTGCGGGGCGCATGCCGGAGGATTCGTGAGGAAGAGCGCGGCGGCGATAACGTGTGCCCCTCAATCGAAAACGCTGAGATGAAAGCCGGTGACGATTTTCTGGCATGAATATTTCCATTACTACTGGCTGCATTCTTGTCGCCTTTCTTAGCTGCCATTTCATGTCAGGGAGTGTTGCTGTCAATATTTAAGCGACCGGCCTGACGCACTGCTCAACGAGAACCGCCCGTGGTCCACCGCTGGTGGCAAGCCCCAAAGGGAGGCGAAGAAGGCGGGAGGTAGTTTCGGGGCATAAAAGTTGGTGGCCCCGAGAGTGCGGCGCGCTGACGTGAGCCAGCATCAAGGAAGATATACGCATTCATGCAACGCATGTCAGGTTGGTGCGTGGAGGAGATTGCATCTGCGAAACCTTTATGTACGACGAGCGGCGCGATGTGCATTGGCTCGCACTTCCCTGAAACTACATGCCGATCGGTTGAACTACACGGCGGGGCGAGCCGATCGTTCACGACGCAACAGTCTTCACGCGCGCGGCGTCCCTGTGCGTTGAACCCGAACGCGCAGCGCGGGCTATACGGGAATTCGTATAAACAAGCGCGGTAAGCCCGCCTGTTTCCTTCGTCATTCGCTCCACGATAACCGTCGGAGCGTTTACCGGCGGCTTTTCGTGAGGTCGGACGCCAGCGCTGTGCACACGCGTCCATAGTCCTCTGCTCTAATTTTCACCCCTTCGTGCAGCCTATATGCGGCGCTCGTTATCGCTGCCGCACATCGTATCGTCCACCAGGCGGCGGCGCGCCGGGCTCGGAAAAGGCAGCACCTCGATCGCATACACCGTGCAAAGGGAGACGCGCGCGGGCCCCATTAATCGTTGCGCGTGTACACGCACGAGGGGCCTAGATTCGTTGAGAGAGCGATGAGCTTTGATTTAGGAGCGCGAACCGTTACGCCGGGGAATGCCCGCCGTAGGAGTACACGCTCGCCGCGAAGCCAATTTCGGTCTGCGCCGCATCGCATCAGTGCCGCCCTTCCCGCCCGTGCAGAGCCGCCCGTGACCCCACCTTTTGCGACGCGCGTGCAGTGCGTTTTGTCGGGTCACTTGGGCGTGTACCGCTGCAGTGGTGCCTAGGGCCAGTAAGGTTGGCCGGATGTGCAACGTAAAGTGGCCATGCTTTATCTGGTTCGGAGTCATTTTATTTCGAAAAGGAATTGAATTTTGGATGCCTTGTAGTTTTACCAGCAGCGATACAAGTAGGGGGCAGGGGTGGTGGCGGTGGTAATGTGGTAATTACGATGTTGCCACAGGCGAGGTTAGCCTGGCAGACTTCGCCGGCAATGTTTCCGAATTGATGAGCGTCTCTTTCCGCGTCAGATATGTCACCACGACGCAATCAGTCCAGAGGAGTAGTCGCGAAAGAATGCGCGGCTACTCCTCGCTCACTATGCGCGGTCGTTCTGTGAAAACTAACTGTTCTACACTTTCGGTGAGGGAACCCTCTTCTTCTCATGCTGTCCAGCAGTCTCCTCCCTTAAAGACACAAGCCCATTGCAGGACCAGATAAAGTACTTTGTATCGACCACTTCGTTGCACCGATTGTGGGATAGAGAAGCAGCACCGCTGAGCTTAAACATCTACGTAGTAGTGCAGGTCGATCCTATTGACACGTGTATTTATGTTTATCGGGCGACCAGGTTTCGCCGCCTAACAAATCTTATCGCACAGCGCGGGACGCGCTTGCATGTATCCGACGTTTCTGGAAAGTTATCGACGCTTCTATCCGCAGTCTGTTGTCGCCGAACCTTGTGTTATCTGATTTATTCGCCTGACGCGAATGATGTAGAACTTTATGGAAGGCACGCGGGTCTCAACGATTAGTCTGGAACATTCGACGATTGTGTATAAAAGCCGACGCGCTTGAACCGCTGACCAGATTTTCGACGATCGCCGACCGTGTTCGCCGCTATCGTTGTGCTATAAGTGTAGCCTGTTTTGTGGGCACAGGTTCGCCCAATAAAAGTTAGTTTTGTCTACCACAGTATTGCTACTGTGATCTTAACGTCACCACCACGCGACATCTGGTGGAGGTGCTTTTGGTCCATGTACCGGACGCCCCCGACAAGCCGTGATCCAAGCCCGGAACGCAAAGACAACACCAACGCAGCCCCGGACCATCGAGCAAGCCGCCGTCTTCAACGACTGCCCCCGGAGCACGGCCTTTTGCCTGAGACGACCAGAAAGGTTGCCACCAAGTCCACCCCAATGGCAGCCCCGGCATCGCCCATCGTGCTACAGCAGCCCAGGGAGCCTCCGACGTTCCGTGGTTCAACTTTCGAGGACCCGGAAGGCTGGCTTGAGACGTACGAAAGAGTCGCTACGTTTAACAACTGGAACAGCGACGACAAACTGCGATATGTCTTCTTCGCATTGGAAGATGCGGCCAGGACGTGGTTCGAGAACCGAGAAGCCACCCTAACGACCTGGGAACTTTTCCGAAGCGGCTTCCTGAAGACATTCGCAAGCGTCGTACGCCGAGAACGAGCCCAAGCGCTATTGGAAACCCGGGTGCAGCTACCTAATGAGACGACCGCGATCTACACGGAAGAAATGAGCCGTCTCTTCCGCCACGCCGACCCTGAAATGCCCGAGGAGAAGAAAGTCCGCCTGCTGATGCGTGGTGTGAAGGAGGAACTTTTTGCCGGAATGGTACGAAGCCCACCGAAGACCGTCGACGAGTTTCTTCACGAGGCCACCAGCATCGAGAAGACACTCGAGATGCGAAACCGGCAATTCGACCGCCGCACGACCTCGACAAACTACGCCGGAGTTCAGTCACTGGCCGCCGACGACCTACGCGAGACTATCCGAGCTGTCGTGCGGGAGGAGCTACAAAAGCTGTTCCCATCATCACAGCCTCAAGTGGCTTCGATTGCCGACGCCGTGCGTGAGGAACTCCAACAACAACTTGGAGTAGCCCCTGAATCGCCGCAGCGTGAGCCGCAAGCGATGACCTACGCCGCCGTCGCACGCCGTCAAGGACCCCCTTCGCGACCGCGCCAGGGCCCTGTCACGCCACAGTTTCGTCGTCCGCCGCCGCCGCCGCCAGCACGACCACCCGTCGCCCAGCGCACCTACGCGAGGAAGACGGACATCTGGCGTGCTCCTGACCACCGCCCGCTCTGCTACCACTGCGGAGAAGCGGGTCACGTCTACCGACGATGTCCGTACCGGGAGATGGGACTGCGAGGTTTCGCCGTCAACGCGCCGCGTCCACAGCTTGGCGAGCGCCCACGTGACATCGCCGATTACCTCGCTGCTACTCAGTGGAGCCCTCGACGGCCGTCCCGTTCGCCATCACCAGGCCGCTACCTGTCGCCGCAGCGCCGACCATACACTGGCCCAGCCCGGGGCCGGTCAGCGAGCCCATATCCGGAAAACTAAAAGCAGCAACCGATGGAGGTGCGGTTGCTGTTCGTCGAACTGACGAAGATCCTCCGCCGCCGACGAAGACGACGACGAAACGATCTCGACGACATAACAACGACACGCCGCCGTCCCGACGAAGTCAGGAAGGCAAGACTACACCGACGAACGACGACTTGACGACGCGACGTTCCAACTTCAGTTCAACACGACGCAGCCGTGATCCGACGCCACGACCTAACTGCAACGCCAGACAAAGAACCACCGACCTCGACGTGCTTCTCGACGGCCACGCAGTCACTGCCTTAGTCGACACAGGGGCTGATTACTCCGTCATGAGTGGACACATCGCCGCCCAGTTGAAGAAAGTTAAGACTACGTGGGAAGGCCCTCAAATTCGAACCCCTGGAGGACACCTCATCACGCCGTCTGGAGTCTGCACGGCAAGAATTACCATTCATGACCGGACTTACCCTGCCACCTTCGTTATCCTCCAACAGTGTTCACGAGACGTCATTCTCGGCATGGACTTCCTGAACCAACACGGCGCAATCATCGACCTGAAGTCGAAGTCAATAACGCTGTCGGAAGATCAAGCGATACCGCCGGAGAGCCCTCGTAGTCACCACGCCTTGAGGGTGCTCGAAGATCAAGTGAGCATCCCGCCTCGCTCCAGCATTGTCATTTCGGTCGGCCCCGAAACGCCCGTTGACGTAGAAGGCGTCATCGAAGGCGACCAACGTCTACTGCTCGACCGTGAAATTTGCGTCGCAAGAGGGATCGCTCGACTGCACGGAGGAAACACGAAGGTGTTGCTGACAAACTTCAGCCAGGAGTTCAAGCACATCAACAAGGGCACGACGATCGCATACATCGAGGAATTTCAGGAAACCAGCGATGCGTTTGTCCTCTCGGATTCTGTTGCATCTACCCCGACGACCGTAGTTCCCGAGCCAGACTTCGACATAAATCCAAGTCTCCCCGTGATTAAGAAGCAACAGCTCAGAAGTCTGCTTCGACGATACAAAGACTGCTTTTCGACGTCATCGAGGATTCGACAAACCCCAGTCGCAAAGCATCGCATAATAACCGAAGAGTGCGCTCGACCACTCCGCCAGAGCCCTTACCGAGTTTCGACGCGAGAACGCGAAGCTATAAGGCACCAAGTCGACGAAATGCTGCGCGACGACATTATCCAGCCGTCGAAAAGCCCGTGGGCGTCTCCAGTTGTTTTAGTGAAGAAAAAGGACGGAACCCTACGTTTCTGCGTCGATTATCGTCGATTGAACAAAATCACGAAGAAAGACGTATACCCCCTCCCACGGATAGACGACGCATTGGATCGGCTCTGCAATGCTAAATACTTCTCATCGATGGACCTCAAGTCTGGCTACTGGCAAATAGAGGTCAACGAAAGGGATCGCGAAAAGACCGCCTTCATCACGCCAGACGGCCTCTACGAGTTCAAGGTTATGCCATTCGGACTGTGTTCGGCGCCTGCGACGTTCCAGCGCGTCATGGACACAGTATTAGCAGGACTGAAGTGGCAGACCTGTCTCGTTTACTTGGATGACGTCGTCGTCTTCGCCGGAAATTTCGACGATCACCTCAAGCGGCTTGCGACAGTACTAGAAGCCATCAAGTCGTCAGGGCTTACTCTGAAGCCGGAAAAATGCCGCTTCGCTTACGATGAGCTTCTGTTCCTAGGCCACGTAATCAGCAAATCTGGTGTCCGTCCAGACCCGCAAAAGACGGCTGCAATCGCACAGTTCCCGCAACCCATCAACAAGAAGGCAGTGCGTAGATTCCTTGGCATGTGCGCCTACTACAGGCGCTTTGTCAAGGACTTTTCGCGCATCGCCGAGCCGTTGACACGTCTAACTAAATGTGATGTTGAGTTCAAGTGGGAAACGCCGCAGGCCGACGCATTTGAAGAACTCAAACGACGCATGCAGTCGCCGCCGGTACTTGCGCACTTCGACGAGTACGCCGATACAGAAATCCATACTGACGCCAGTAGCCTGGGCCTCGGTGCCGTTCTAGTCCAGAGGAGAAACGGAGTCGAACAGGTGATAGCTTACGCTAGCCGGTCGCTGTCAAAAGCGGAAGGCAACTATTCTACGACCGAAAAGGAATGCCTCGCCATCGTTTGGGCTACAGCTAAATTTCGCCCTTATCTTTATGGCAGGCCATTCAAAGTCGTCAGTGACCATCACGCGTTGTGTTGGCTAGCGAATATAAAGGATCCTTCAGGACGACTCGCGCGGTGGAGCCTCAGACTACAAGAATACGACATCACTGTCACCTACAAGTCCGGACGAAAACACTCCGATGCCGATTGCCTATCACGCGCCCCCCTTGACCCGCCGCCGCAAGACGACGAGAATGACGACGCCTTCCTTGGAATGATAAGCGCGGAAGACTTCGCTGCACAGCAACGGGCAGACGCGGAGCTAAAAGGCCTCGCCGAATATTTGGAAGGGCACACCGACGTTGTCCCTAGGGCGTTTAAGCGCGGATTATCTTCCTTCACGCTTCAAAACAATCTACTCGTGAAGAAGAACTTCTCCCCAGTCCGCGCCAACTACCTTCTTGTTGTCCCGTCAGGACTTCGTCCAGAAGTATTGCACGCCCTACATGACGATCCGACCGCTGGACACCTAGGATTTTCCCGGACACTATCAAGGATACAAGAAAAGTATTATTGGCCGCACCTGACCACCGACGTCGCCCGTTATGTCAGAACATGCCGAGACTGTCAGCGACGCAAGACACCGCCGACAAGGCCAGCCGGATTACTACAGCCAATCGAGCCTCCTTGCCGACCATTCCAGCAGATCGGGATGGACTTGTTGGGACCCTTTCCGACGTCAACAACCGGAAATAAGTGGATCGTCGTGGCGACGGACTACCTCACCCGCTTCGCTGAAACTAAAGCACTGCCGAAAGGTAGCGCAGCCGAAGTGGCGAAATTCTTTGTCGAAAACATCCTGCTGCGACATGGTGCCCCAGAAGTCCTCATCACCGACAGAGGAACGGCCTTTACAGCGGAGCTCACCCAAGCCATTCTGAACTACAGTCAGACAAGGCACAGGAGGACAACGGCCTACCACCCGCAGACGAATGGTCTTACGGAGCGGCTGAATAAGACCCTCGCCGACATGCTAGCGATGTACGTGGACGTCGAACACAAGACGTGGGATGCCGTCCTGCCGTACGTAACATTCGCTTACAACACGGCGGTGCAAGAAACAACACAGATCACGCCGTTTAAGCTGGTTTACGGCAGGAATCCGACGACGACGCTCGACGCCATGCTGCCCCACGTCACTGACGAGGAAAATCTCGACGTCGCTAGCTATCTCCAGCGCGCCGAAGAAGCCCGACAGCTCGCCCGCCTGCGGATCAAGAACCAGCAGAGGACCGACAGCCGACACTACAACCTCCGACGACGCTTTGTCGAGTACCAGCCCGGTGACCGTGTTTGGGTTTGGACCCCTATACGCCGACGAGGACTGAGCGAGAAGCTTTTGCGTCGCTATTTTGGACCGTACAAGATCATCCGACGTATTGGTGCACTGGACTACGAGGTCGTGCCAGACGGCATTTCGCTGTCACAGCGGCGCCGCTCACGACCTGAAATTGTCCACGTTGTGCGGCTCAAGCCGTACCACCAGCGTTGACGAACTTTGGGACTTCGCGTAACTGACCTTTGGACTTTATTTCTTTTCGTTGTTTTGTTACTTATGTTTAATAAGTGCCCCTTTGTGTTTCGCTCTCTTTGTAGCATCAGGACGATGCTTTTAAGAGGGGGGTATTGACACGTGTATTTATATTTATCGGGCGACCAGGTTTCGCCGCCTAACAAATCTTATCGCACAGCGCGGGACGCGCTTGCATGTATCCGACGTTTCTGGAAAGTTATCGACGCTTCTATCCGCAGTCTGTTGTCGCCGAACCTTGTGTTATCTGATTTATTCGCCTGACGCGAATGATGTAGAACTTTATGGAAGGCACGCGGGTCTCAACGATTAGTCTGGAACATTCGACGATTGTGTATAAAAGCCGACGCGCTTGAACCGCTGACCAGATTTTCGACGATCGCCGACCGTGTTCGCCGCTATCGTTGTGCTATAAGTGTAGCCTGTTTTGTGGGCACAGGTTCGCCCAATAAAAGTTAGTTTTGTCTACCACAGTATTGCTACTGTGATCTTAACGTCACCACCACGTGACACTATTCTCACTCTGTATAGGAGGGTGGCTTCCATGTGGCTAAATCCCTTTACAACTATTGGCTGATGCGGCGGTTTCCAGAGCGAACGAGAGTGGCAATGAATTGTCTCTTTAGGAAATGCATGGTGATTCACCTGAGCTCTCAATATTGGCTCTCCTTTGACGTGATTCCGGTGTCCGCTTCCTTGGCGCAATCCTAGACAGCGGACTCGTATGGCGACAACCTGTGGACTATGCATCGGAGACGTCACTGCAACGGCTTCACGCACTCCACCGAATTGCTGGCATTCCACGGGGCTTATGCCCAAGCTCGATGCTCAAACTACACAGCGTTCTATAGTGACCAGCCGGGTAACATGCCCAAGCTCGATGCTCAAACTGCACAGCGTTATATAGTGATCAGCCGGGTAACTTACGAACTGCCGCTGACGTGCCCACCAGAGACCCGATTTGAACGTCTGTAGGTTATACACAGGGAAGGTCTCCGCTTGTGAGAAAGACGGTCCATTCTACACGAAGATAACTAAGTGCTTACTTTTCACAGACTAGCAGAGTATAGCCGCAAGTAATTTTTTGTTGATGCCATTCAATGAATAATTAATTGCACTTTGCTAGTTTTTTTTAATTACTGCTCTGAATGGCGTGCGGTCATTGAAGAATTCCTAGGAAATTGAAAGAAACTTATAACTGGCATGGTTTTCAACAAGATACTGTTTGCTCATTTATTTCTTCCGAATGAGAAAGAAAAGCCACGAAAAAAAATATATATATCACGTGGCCAACCGTCCGCCCGCATAAAAAAAAGCAGCGTCCTCAAACAAGCTTCACAGCAGTTAACGGCCCATTTGGCGCTTTAACTGGCGCGCCCCGTCCGCGACAGCGGACGTGACAGATCACCCATCAAACTCATGTCGGCATTATATGCGGTGTTGCTCTTGAAAGCAACTTGTTTTTCTGTGCGACGGGGAGCACGAAGACAGTATCAACAGTTGTTAGCGTTATTAGGCCTTGATAAAGTTCTTAGCGCGTTCAATTCCTGTGTCTCTGGCCGAATGTAAACTGACGCTTGCACACCTACTCTCGCTTTCTTTTCGCTTCTTCTTTTTTAAAGAAAGTTATTGCTGTGCCACGTCGCGTCCGGGCACATCGGTTCAGAGTGCTAGCTCGCGTTGGAACGAGAGAAGTACGTGCATGCGTCTCTGGCTCAATGGCCAGATCGTTTGGGCTGTTAACAGTGCTGGAGGTACTTGGTTCGAAACCTACCATCGGACTCGAATTTTTCCTAAAGCAATGCATTCTTTGCGTACTCGGACCCGAAGCGAGGCGAAACAATACCCTACCTACACCGCAACCTGCATGGTATGAGGCAAAGAATGCTTCGCGTCAAAACTGCGTTGTGTTGTGGGGAATCGAATCAGCGTTTATACGCCTTCAATATCGCTCTAATCACTGCTCCACGTTCGCCTTCTACTGGAATCGACGATTATAAGCCAGGAAATAGGCTAAGCGTGTCCGTCTTTGGCTGAGCAGAGTCCCCTAACCGCGTATACAGCGATCCGCAGTGAATCAGAAATGTGGACGTAAGGTGGGCATAAGTGGGTGTGTGGACATGGATGAGCATAAAGACAAGCCTCGCGCCGGCTCTTATTAACAGTGCAGGATGAGGCTACGGAAAAAGAAAACGCTCGCGATCTGACCGCACGATCTGACCGTCTAATTGAGTTAAGGCAATCAAAGTGTCGCTGGAGCCTTCTAGTTGTTGTTTTCTTTTCTTTATTGTGTTTTTTTTTGTCAGTGCAATAGAGGAATATCATCGAACTCAAACCACGCAAAATTCGATGATCACGTATGAGCATTATTGCCTGCTTGCAAGCTTCCCTTCGTCGATCATCTATGGCTGAGCTGAAACGCGGTTGCAGAAGATAAAACGTGAAAAGCATCGGCAGAGGGCTTAGGATGAACGCCCAAATTTGAGACTGGATGTCGTGCCTCATGCGTATGCATTATAACTTCTCGGAGCTAGCAAGCAGGCACGATGCGCGCGTCGCGTTTTCAGCTCACGAGACGTTTGCAAAACGATATCTTCGCATGTGCCAAACTAAGCGCTATGTGTGAAGTACTGACTTTGGAAGCATGTTAAAAAAGTACGGACGAATGATTATAGGTATGCACATTGTTATCTACATGTTTGAGACAGCATTTAGAGAAAGCAATTCTGAGAAGAAGCGCTAGCAGAACGGCATGATCGCCTTTGGAGGCATTTTTCATAAGAAAGAATGAAAAATGACTGCGTCAGCGCACCTTCACTGTGCTTACACTCGAGGGCGATGTCGTTATTGAACAAATCATGGTGATGTGCGCGTGCTTTATATGTATATATTTCGTTATTCGATAACTGCGAATGCGTCGCGTAGGCTATATTCCTTTTGCAGTTTGAGCACTTGGCATCGTCGCATTTCTTCATGTGCCTGTGTCCCTTTCTTACCATGCATTGTTTAACAGCTCGCCCGACAACAGGTTCTATTGATGCACAATGTTGAAACACCAGTACGTTGAGAATTCCAGGGGAAACAATGTTATTGAAGTTGTTGAAGCTAACTCGGAGCTGTCCAACACACCATCCTTCACGGTTAAGGTGTAGCCCTGAGGCGTAAGCGCAAGACAGTCATAAATGTCATTTATGGTTTTGTTAAACGACCTTGACATTCTACTGGCTTACCTGGCAGGAGCTTGGCAGTTAAATGGAATGTATGGAAAGGGTAGATTTTAAATTCCGGGTTGTACGTTGTACTAGGTCTGACGCCTCCTGTAAAGTTGACCGGCTTTTCAAAAGCCTTTGCCGGCGCTTCCAGTGTATATTGAAGTGTTTTTGTTCCGCACTTAACCCAACCTCTGATTTCCTTAAATCTAAAAAAAAAAAATTATGAGGTTTTACGTGCCAAAACCACTTTCTCATTACGAGGCACGCCGTAGTGGGAGACTCCGCAAATTTGGACCACCTGGGGTCCTTTAACGTGCACCTAAATCTATGTACACAGGTGTATTCGCATTTCGCCCCCATTGAAATGCGGCCGCCGTGGCCGGAATTTCATCCCGCGACCTCGTGCGTAGCAGCCCAACACCATAGCCACTAAGCAAGCACGGTGGGTCTCATTCATTAAGGTTAGAATACGTAGTTACAGCAGGCCTTTCATAATTTCGTCCTTGCATTCAAGGGAGCTAGGAAATGCTTAACGGGATCCTCGTTACGTGCAGTACAAACTACAAGCAACGAATATTGCGTGGCGCAGAAAACTTCCTACGTGGCACTGCGTTATTGAGATTGAGCCTCGAAAAGAAACAAAAAAGAAAGAAAATAAGGAACACGCCGACAGAGAAAGAGAAAATAGCTTCCTAAATATGAGCGCAGAGTCACAAATGAGCCGTCTAAACTTGTCGTCTTAATGGACGCTGTTACGTTGGCAGTATGAAAATAATAATAGCAAAAAGAAAACAGAAAGCTTATGGAGTCATTACAGAGAGTCTGCGTAACTGCGGACTCCGTGTTGACACACAAAAAGAAAAGAAAAGAAAAGAAAAAGAGGTCTATATTACTTATTTCACCATCTATTTTTAATCAAATTTATAAATTTTGTAGACGACTGTCAGAATACCCCTTTACGAAAATTTTAAAATAAGATGGATGTAAAGAAAACAGATTTAGTCACCTTATAACGGTGATAGCTCCTCCTTAGCACAGAAAATTCGCTGACGCCAAACATGACCTTACCGCACGATCTAAAAACAAGCCTGCCGTGTTTATTGTTGCCAGTCTGTACTCAGCGGTACTTCATGTTGTTCTCCTATACATGCGTATATGCAGGTCTAGCCTTTCGAGAAGATTCGCAAAAATGACTCCGAAATACTTAGACACGCATGTTTTCCACTCAGGCACAGCGTTTGAGTTAGAAATATTATTACCTGGCAATCCATCTGCGGAAATTGTGAATTTGCGCATTGGCTATCCATGTGCAGAAAAGAATGTGTTCATTAACGTGGACCTAAATCTAAGTACAGGGGTGTTTTCGCATTTCGCCCCCATCGAAATGCGGCCACCATGTCCGGGATTTGACCTGGAGACCTCGTGCTTAACAGCGCAACACCAAAGCCACTAAACAAAACCACGGCGGGTTGGATGTGTGCGTGCGTGCGTCTGTGAGCGTGCGCGTGTGTGTTACAGATGCTTTTACAAAATTATAGTACAACTATAGGGTAGTCGCACCACAGCAGAGTGACGACTTTTCCGTCAACGCATAATTTGCGGCGGCGAACGTCTGGCCCAACGCGATAATTCCTGATGGATTGATGAAGTAAGTCAAATTATTTTAATGGTCAGCGTAACGCGGGCCCCGTTATGCTTACAGAATTGAAAACAGCAAGGATGTAAAGCAAACCTATTCGCTTCAATTCTTGCGACAAACACCAGTTTCGAGAAATAAGCATACGAGGTCAAAAGACAACGAAGCCGAGTAAAGCACCTGGAAAATGAACTCCAGTTTAATGGAAATGCGGAATTAATAATTAAACGGGAATGGAAGCGGAAGAAAATACAATTTGCCGCCGGTGGGAGGCGAAACGACAACCTCCGTCATCGCCGTGATTGGCGCACCGACAGACTTGCTGTGCTACCACAACTACGAATATGGCGCGGGAAAGGAAGAAGGGGAGTGAGGCATTTTAAAAAAAAAAGAAAGAAGAAGAAGAACGTACATTCACGCCCAAACGGGGTATGACAACTTTCGCCGGAACCTCTGTGTTGAGTGTTTAGTAGTGTTTCGATTAAAGTTCCCACTTTTTTTGCACTTTGCGCCATTGCTGTAACGACTTCTGGCGAACGGTGCTTTTTCGTAAGCTTTACGTTACAGTTCCTTTTGGCCTTATTATTTCTGTCGTTTCCTTTCCTCAGTTGTAATTGAAGCTGCATCTATGAATTATGTGCGTTCATTCGTGCTGTCATGCTTTCAGGGTAATTAGATGGGCATGGTTTTTTTGTTTTTCCTTTCTTTGTAGGTTTATGGGTATTGGATTCATTTTAGTTCTTCTAATCGTGTCCTCCAAACGCATCCCTTTGGCTTCGGTGGCAGATGGGGAGCATTGTTTCCTTGTTGCACAAGATTTCTGCTTTGGTTTGAGCTGTGAAGTCTCTGAAACTGTGCTATATAATAGATACTCGTTCTCTCGTGTAGCCGGCCCGCTTCCTTAATCAGGCGCGCACGCGTGTACCGTGACAAGCCCAAGGCCATCTATAGTTTCAGCTTCGGCAACGGGGCGTTCATGTGTTCTGTCTACCGGTCATTTGGTGTAGGGCCCCACGTTTTCGTGTAAGGTTGGTGGCCAAGTTTAAGTCGAATTAGATTACGGTATCGTTCTGCCGGACTGCTGTTACTCTTTAATGCTGCCTTACGCGCAAATTTTTCAGGTGAGCATCCTGGTTCCACGCTCTTGTCGCATCGTTGTATACTTACGGGATCCTTGGTTCGATCCGTGTTTGGATCCTCCTGTTCCCGCGGGGTAGCTGTTGTGTTCTGTCAGCTAATATTGCCTGCACAAAGGCCAGATCGCATGTTCGGTACATTTTCAAAGGTGCGTGACAGGTACTTAATCGCAACATTCCAGAGTATCAAGGAGAGCATTGTTCCCTGATGCACACCAGTTCTCAGCCGATGCATGAGGCCGGTATACTGTCCTATTTTACTTTCTATGTAGTTCGGTAATCGGGGAAGTTCTTTATATAATTACAGAGGCGTGTTCTCAGCCTCTTATTGTTGAGTTTCGCTGAAATGACTGCGTGCGACAAATTGCCAAATGCTTTCCCGCTGTCTGTACCGACGATCAGACTTGCTGAGCTGAACTGTTGCTGTCGTATACATCGTGTATTGTCGTTAATCTTGCGGCCTTGAGTGGATACCTGTCGTCTAAATCCGCCTATCGGGACGTGTAGAACTGCTCGCTAATCGCGGTGCCATTACAGTCGCTGTGGTGTCATTTCCCCCCCCGTTAATTTGTGCAAGCATGATACCTGCGCTGTCTCCGCACCGGCGCGCTCCAAAAGGCGCCACGCATGCACGCCGTGCCGTGGCGTGTACACAAGCTCCGCGGATCGGTGGCTCGAGATCACGCGAGGGCTTCGTGAGCGGCTGCGAACAGCTCGTATACATCTTGTATTACCATACTGTAACCGGTGCACGGCGCCTTGCCCACAAGCTCTCCCGATTCTTCGGCCGTCATGCCCCTGGCGCTCTTCGCCATGTTTGTTTTTCTTGCGCCAGTGCCTCCACACTGCACACGCGGCAGTGCAGATGCCGGTCTCGCACTTGCACAAGCACGTATACCCGCGCTTGGGGGCAATATGGCCTGCTTGGCAGCGGCCGCCCGAGGAGGGGAAAGGGAGGGGGGGAGGGTGCGACTGCTACCGAACGCGTTGCGGCGTTTTCCCACTCGGAGGCCCCTGCACGCCTTTCTTGGGCGTGTTCCAGAACAGGTTCATCGCTGATTAAGTTTGCCGCTAATGACTTTGTAATGCTTTCCTTCATAACCTGCCTGAGCGGTATCAGCGTTCTGTGTACGCTCGCGCTGGCGGGCCGGGCTGCGAAGGCGTTCCCTACGTCTTTATTGGAATGCCCTAAATGCATCTTCACAGAATCGCTGTTTAAGGAGGCATGCGAGTCAATATAGGGAGAGCTCAAAAGGCGCCGCGGTAAACTAGCCGGGCATAGTTTGCTTAAAGAAAGGAGGTTAAGAAACCGAGAGCTTGTTGCGAAGCTAATTACGGGTGAACGCGATACGCCCGCGCATCTGGCGTGCCCTTTGCGTATACACCCTTGTCTGCGTGGCGACAAGCCACCACCTGAGAACTGAAAATGACGCAGACTTGTCATCGCGTCTTTTAGTGTTTGATTTCGCTACGTGGCAGGGATAGTGAATCAGCGAAGAACGTGACCGTTACGAACTATCGCTGTTAACAAAATATAACCTATTTAAAAAATATAGCAAATGAAGCTGCCCAGCATGAGTTCACAGCGGCATTCCTCAGCGTGTAAAAAGTGCCATCCCCTTTGCTCGACGTAAACTGCATTGCATTCTGGGTCACGTTTCGTGCGGCAGGATACAAACATTCTTTTCCCGACCGAGAGGTCCGCACAAGTGATATGGTCGTCTCCGCATCAAGCTATAACGCGGTGGCAAGGACTCGGGCCATGAAAAACACGACGACACAGAGCGCGTGGCTTCCTGTCTCCTTTCCTAACGCGCCAGTCAACCCTTTCAACAGCGGCTCACCACGGCCCGTCATAACAAGGCTCCGTGCACAGCTATATTTTCATCTTGCATTTACTCCCTTTCAGGCCACGTGCAGCATGCGCTCAAAAGAACGATGTCGCAGCGACTGCGTCGCCGGAAACGCCACGAATTGGAAGCGTAGTGCGTAGTTTCATCCGCGAATGCCGATTTTGCCTTTCAAACGCAGCCCCTGTGGATCTCCGGATGCACTTATTTTTTTGTATGTAAGTGACAGGATACATCTTAGTGGTATAGGGAGAAAAAGGAAGTGGGGCTGACGGAAATCGTGTCTTGGGACTGGCAGGATGACACTCGCACGACATGCTACCAAGCGAAAAAAAGTCGACCCTCCTTACTTACACTATATATGTAGATGCCAATGAAAATTTGATGATCACTTTCATATTCAGCCGGGAACAGCGCTAAGTACAAAAAGTGGGCACACTGGAAAACGGCCCGTTTCTACATCGTGCTCTCACTTTGGCCATGTCCTCAGTGCTGTCCGCGCCTAAATATGAATAACCAACTAGCCGGTGCCACCACCTCTTTAGATTATCTCATGCTCAGACCTAAAATGTTCCATCGCACTTCTATAGCGCCTGCTTTCTATATGCCCTTATATTACACGTGTTTGTATTAGAGTTAATTTCGCCATTTTAATTCCTCCCGCGCACTATTCGATTAGGTTTCAATAGAGGAACCGCTGCGCATAGAGCATGCCCAGCATGCTCATTTTGCCAGCGTCTGCTATTGGTGTTTTACGCACATGTTTTACGGCGGTACTTGTAAATGTGTGTGACGGTTGCCACACCTATGCCAAATCTGCTCGATACTGTATCTTTATCAATTCTAGATTTTCGTCAAGCCCCCTTGATCTGGCAGCCTACATATTGCCTCCTTAGCAGCCGACTGTAACATCCACGCAGGGCACGTGGTGCGTCGACAAACAGCACCGCGTCCACAAAACACGAAGGACCAGCACTGAGCCCGCCATTGTTCGCAAAAGGCGGCTGCCCTGTTCGCGCTCAAGGTCTGGTGGCGGAGCCAAAGACAGCGTCTGCCATGTTGACAGGCTGCGTTCCAGAGGGGAGCGATGGGGATCGCCCACCTGGCCCAGTCGTCCTGGCGCCATTTGGCTCCGGGGGCGGGGCCCCTCTTTCACGAAACGCGGGCGCAGTTCTTGTCCCAAACGCGACGAGATGCGGGCGTGCTGATGATCCGGCCTTGGTTCATCGCCCACAACACTCGAATTCCCGTTCACAAACAGGAGGGAGATCGAGAGAGAGAGAGAGAGAGAGAGAGAGAGAGAGAAATACTTAAGTAATCGTTGTTGTTGCTCCCGGGACGAGGGCTATAAATAAGTGTCAAGAAAGTGAAACAAAGTGTCAGCCCGACAGTGACGACTCTTGGCAGCTACACCTCGGCAAGGAGGCTGCAGGTGATCGTTATCTGGAGTGTTACAATACCTTTTGTGACGCCTGCAGATAAAATGAAACGAAGATCTTAATCAGGTTGGTTTTTATTCTGAGCTGTGTTATGAAAGTTGAAGGCAATAGACAAAAGAAAGCTGGCACATATGCCAGTTTACTGCGCAATAGGACGTGAGACCAAGTTTCTTGATTGCTCTAATTCGGCTCTGCAATCACTTCGAAGAATTTCAGGCCAGTACAAATGGTAAGTGAGGGTTCGGGTGCCTAGTTTGCGAGAAACTAATACATAGGCTAGCAATGACTTCGATTTGGTCTTGTTGGGCCCCTGCACATCAACTGTACTCTCGGCCAACCCTGAAAGGAGCGATGCGTTTAGAAGTGTTGCTTCAAAATGGGGCTTTCAGTTATGTGTGTAAATCAAGCCCGTTCTCGATACTTACTAATTATTTCAAGGCCCGATAGTATGTATAATCAAATTCTAAGCAAATGTCGGTATAATTCATCTACATATACTGAACACCCGTCATAAGCAACACTAAATCCATACTAAATTAACTCAACCCGTGTGCATGAAGCGTTATAAACTGACCCTACACGTCTTCACACGACCCTACTACATGTGTAGTTCTGTGATCAGACTTTATGTGCCTTTATGCGTCTTTTTCATGTGCCTTTATGCGAGTTGTGCTGGTAGGCCATGAACTTTATGGGTCTTTGTGACAAGTGGTCGGAGTCTGCTGGACATATCTGTTCTTATTATTCATTTTTGTCTTAATGTATTTGCATTTATCATTGTAGTTGCTTTGCGTTCTTTTCCAATTTTCTAACGATGTTGCTGAATAAGTCATTGTGTGCTTATGTGCGTTGTGTACTACTGCATTTTGCACTTGTATGATCACTTTACAGTCCCTCCCCTCTATAATGCTTAATAAAGAAGTCCTGAGGGTATCACAAATAAATAAATAAATAAATAAATAAATAAATAAATAAATAAATCCCCACCCAACAAGTGGACTATGTTAGTGCATCCTTTTTGTATATTCATCCTATGTGAAAATGCATAGCTAGCCCCCACTCACTAGCCTCGACGTCTCCTGATAAAAAGACAGCTGCTAAGCCCTAGATAGTGGCCGGGATCGAATCCCGGCCGCCGCGGCCGTATTTTGATGGGGGGAAAAATGCAAAAACGCCCGTGTGGCGTGCATTGGGTGCACGTTAAGAGCCCCAGGTGATCGAAATTGATCCGGAGCCCCTCACTATGGCGTACCTAATAATCAGATCGTGGTTTTGGCCCGTAAAACCCTGGAATTAAAAAAATAACAGACAGACAGACAGACAGACAGACAGACAGACAGACAGACAGACAGACAGACAGACAGACAGACAGACAGACGGACGGACGGACGGACGGACGGAC